>NW_015151543.1:12548-13890 GCF_000732505.1 Cyprinodon variegatus | reverse complement strand
ATTATTTATCCAGTGTCAGAAATGGATAACAAAACTGCTATTTTCAATGACTACTTATTTTTGTCCAGCTTTAACATCGGTATCCATATCGGTTATCGGCTACATGAGTTTTAAAATATCGGCATATCGGATATCGGCCAAAATCCCAATATGGTGCATCCCTAGTTAACAGTTTAACTGTCTGCTGGGAGTTTGTTCCAGATCCATGGAACATAGATGCTGCTTCTCCATGTTGGGTTCTAGTTTTGGGTGGACAGAGTAGGCTGGAACTAGAAGACCTCAATGGTCTGGGTGTCATGATTTAATTAAAGATCTTACCCAAATGCAGAAGACCAAAACAGAGAGACCAGGAAAACTTTTAACAGATTTATTTAGTATAATGAGATGAGTCCAGTGCTGCTCTGAACACTGTCAAACCGGAACTGTAAAGTGAGGGGAATACACTGCGGTTAGTTCAGGCTCTGTGGGAAATCAGATTCTTTGACTTGAAGAGGAGGAATAGGTTGCAGACTCACGTTTCCAGAAAAAGGTTTCTTTTATTGAATCCAGTCTGTGTGTGTTTCAGTGATTGTCTTGTTTGATGGAGGGCGGACAGGGTTTACCGAGACTGCGGTTGTTCCTTGGTAACGGAGAAGCTGACTGCCACTTAGATTTCCTGCGGTACTTGAACGGGTTATTGTGGAGATGAATCCCCTGCTCAGAGAGAAGCCCCAGACAATCCTTGGGAGGAGAAGGTTTATCCCAACCACAAACTTGAATCCTCAGCTTAGTTTGGTTCTCAGAAGATCCTTCCAGGGGACAGAAGGTCTGAAACATCCAGTTTGCAGGATGACTTCCTGTCGAGAGACAAAGACAAAAACAGCAAGATCAAAACTCAGGTAAAAAAAAAACTCAGTTTGACTCAGCAAACTCAGCTTGGCTAGAGCACCCAAAACTGGCAAACACTCTGGCGTCGAGGTAGTGGCAGTCAGCAGCTTAAGAGTCCTCCGGTAATGAGGCAATGAGCTGCAGGTGTGCAGGGAGGCCCAATGAGGACGGGGCACCACCTGGTGGAGGAGGAAAGGAAACACAAAAACAGACCACACAAACTGGATTCCTGATACTGGGAGGTTGATCCACTGACAACAGATCTGTTATGGATTGTGCTGCTGATCTTTTCACTGATTTCTAGACTAACAGAAGAATTTCAAAGTCTATTCTCTGAGCTACAGGGAGCCAGAGGACGGACTTCAGAACCAGGCTGATGTGATCTACTTTCTATACAGGTGCTGGTCATAAAATTAGAATATCATGAAAAAGTAGATTGATTTCAGTAATTCCATTTAAAAAGTGAAACTTGTAT
>NW_015151543.1:10548-11782 GCF_000732505.1 Cyprinodon variegatus | reverse complement strand
GAAGTGGCAATGGGAGGCTTTTATTTTGAAATTTGCTGTGGGTGTGTGTTTTGAAAAACCCCTACAGTCTCATTTTAAAAAAAAGTGGTTGAGTTTGGGCCATAATGTTGAGCCATATGCTGGGAAAAAAATATGAGTTTAATGTAGGGGCTTTTATTTTGAAGGGTTCCCGGAATCTTATTTTGAAAGTCTATCAGGGTTGCGTGTGAAGGGAAGGCTCATGGCCAGTAGTCATATTGTATCCATTTCCAAATGTTAAATCAGTGTTGTCTCCCTCCATTAGATTAAAATGTGCTGTTTAAAGTGGCAGAGGTAAAATCCCTTTGAAGCTCAGTTACCTTGACAACGCTTAACGAGCCTGTCAGTGAAAGAGAGAAAAGCGCATCATGTTAGTTCCTTTCCTCTCAGGCTTTTTTGAATGGGGAAATCAGCTCCGAACAAACGAGTGCTGAAGACAAACCGTAAATGGTATCTAAAAACTTCTTTCAGTCTAAGCGACAGCTATCTTTTGTCTCAGACTGGGGTAACTTTCATGGCTGTAGCTCATTCACGACCTTAATGGGAAGGAGAAATAAAAAGGTTTGTCACACCTGCTGGTCTCATTAAATAACATGCAGCTCAATAGTAGAGCCGAGGTCTCAAAAGCAAAACTTCCCCTCCGAACAAACGAGCGGTGAGCCAAAACCGTAAAAGGTATTCAAAAAATTGTTTCACTGTTGGCGTCAGCCATCCTTCGGGTTCGACTGTGCCAACTTTCATGTTTCTACCAAAAACTATTTGGCCACGGTGACGATGTAAAAATTTGTTTTTTCTGAGTATGAGGATTTTTCTCAGAATCAACGTTTTCCTATGCCCGAAGAAGTCAGCTAAACAGCTAAACCATAAATGATATTGAAAAAATTCCTTAAATGTGAGTGCTAGAAGCGTCTGGAGATGGCGTATACCAAGTTTCATGTTAGTACATCAAATGGTTAAGAAATGGGAGCGATACGAAAATATGTATCGTTTTGGATGTTGTCTGTGATTTTTTTGAAAGTCTCTCATTGTATATCTATTGGGGAAGTGTGGACTTCTTCGTGGTCTGGGCCAAGCTGTCGGAAAACTGTAAATGCAACACAAATGAGGGTTATATTTCCTGAGTCCTGACAAAAATCCTTACGTTTTGATGTAAAATTTATTTCAAATGAGTGAAAAATGAGGGAGTGAGAAGAATTTGTTCGGAAAAACCAGAACA
>NW_015151543.1:7649-9773 GCF_000732505.1 Cyprinodon variegatus | reverse complement strand
CATGATCCTATGGGGCCCCGGCTCCTAAAGAGGTTTAAGCATCATGATCCTATGGGGCCCCGGCTCCTAAAGAGGTTTAAGCATCATGATCCTATGGGGCCCCAGCTCCTAAAGAAGTTTAAGCTGTTTAATCATCTTTGCTCTTTCCTTTTCCAGACTCACTTCTGGTTCTCTGACCCAGCCTTCTGAGGCCATGGCCGTGTCATCTCCATTGGCTCTTCTGCTATCAACCCATGAACTCACCCTGGCCTGTGATCGCTGCTGCATCAAGGAGAACCAGATCACATTCAGGCTAAGACCAGTTCCACACCAGTGTCAGCATCAGGTCCTACTCTGCAGAACTAAAGGTGGCAGCAGTTGGAGGCCCGTCGCCAAGCGACCAGCGTTTCCAAATCCCAAACGATATGAAGCCTGTTGGTTCTTTAAGGAGGGCCAAGGCTGCACCGTGCATAAAAACCGCTGCACATTTGCAAAGAGTGAAGAGGAAGCAGCCGTGTGGACGTTTGAAAAGGAACACAGAGTGGACCATGAGCTTCTCTGTAACATGTTGCTCCAGTCCAACGGCAAACCTGAGCAGAAACCCGATGCAGCACCTCAGGGTACCCTCTTCACCACTCTGGATCTGAAGGCTGTCTGTGATTTATGCTCCAAGCAGGTGAATGAAATCACCTACAGCGTTCAGTCCGTTATTCACAAGTGTGGCCGGAGTCTCCTCCTAGCCAAAAACAAGGCCTCCAACCAGTGGAAGTCCATAGCTGAGCGGCCTACTGGGGGAACCATTGGAGCTAAAGTCCTCTATAAGGTCTGTGATCACTTTGTTGAGGGATCTGGATGCAGCAGACATAACTTAGGTAGGGGATGCACCTATGCCAAAAGCTCTGAAGAGGCCACAGTGTGGAACTTCCTCAGAGAGAAAGGTCTCAGTAAGACGGAGTTAATCACACACATAATCGAGTCTGATCCAGTCTCAGAAACACCAGAACATGCAGCCCATAGAATTCTTCAGAGGTTTTCTGGGAGATTCATGGAGTTCTGCAAAAGTTGTTTTCTGGGACGGCCGACTAAGCTGACACCAAAGCGATGGAATGACTTCTCCTCTGCAGATGCAGTTCACACCTGGGAGCCGGTTCTAGTTCATCACCTGTCAGAGGACAGCTCAAAGCACATCTACAGCCAGGTCCGCCCCCTTCCCCCAAACTGCCCCTTTAACTTCTGCAGTCACATCCGTCAGGGTAAGCCCTGCTGGCACCAGGCTGGCCACTGCAAGGCCGCCCAGAGTGAGGTGGAGATGGCGGTGTGGAAGGCTGAGCACAGCGGCCTCTCAGTGCGTCCTCACCTCCTTCGGCTCAGTCAGGAGAATCAGGTTCAGTCCAAGCAGGTCTCCATATTCTGTAAGGTGTGCCTGCTGGTGCTGTCCACCCCAGAGAGCTTCTACAAGCACTGCTCTACACTAGAACATGCCCAGCTCCTGTCCCAGGACACCATCACCAATTGGAAACAGCGGCAGCCTCCCCACGGCCGGCGGGCAGAGTTATGGCTCTGCGACAGGTAAATAGCTCACGCCATGGCATCACATAGGTAGAACCATACATGTCCTGTTATCTAGAAGAGCATTTGTGTTCTCATTATATCTGGAGAAAATCAGAATAGACTAACACCAGGAGCAGCGCAACACATAGAGAGACACATCTTGATGTTTTAACTCATCAGTAAGCAGTTTCACTGCTGCTCATAGATTTGAGTTTTATAGCAGCACAACATGTAAAAACCAACATAAAGCCCAACTACATGCTTCTAAATGGAGCTGAAATCAGGGGCGCTTCTCAATTCACGAGAACGCGAGTACGTACTCGCGTTCTCGTCAAGTCCGTTCTTGGCGAGAACGCAGGAAGATCGAAAACGCGAGCACGCAAGCACGTATGTATATTGGAGCAGAAGCGTACTCGTGACGTCATCACAGGCAACGTTCTTTAGCATTTCTTTAACAGTCAAAACTATTCCCTACACAAAACATTTTGAAAACAATATTTTTAATTTCTAAAGCTTAAAAAACATTTAAAAAAATTACCGAACCGAAAAAAAAACGCCATCAGAACGAGCGGTAGTTCACACATAACTAGACCG
>NW_015151543.1:0-5971 GCF_000732505.1 Cyprinodon variegatus | reverse complement strand
GGGCAAGACACTTCACCTGCATTGTCTACTGATGGTGGTCAGAGGGCCTGGTGGCACCAGTGTACGGCAGCCCTGCTTCTGTCAGTGAGCCCCAGGGCAGCTGTGGCTACAATGTAGCTTGCCACCATCAGTGTGTGAGTGTGTGTGTGAATGGGTGAATGAATGTAGTGTAAAGCACCTTGGTCAAGTCTCCTGACTTGAATAAAGGCGCTATATAAGTACAGAACATTTACCATTTTCCCTGCTGACATCATAATTTTTAAGAGATACTCATCATCTTCCTCAGGAAAATGACCTAAATACAGAAAAAAAAGTCACATCCACACTATAACCAAAGACCTTATCAATAACGTTTGCCAAGTGTGGATGGAGGGGCAAAACCAAAACAAATGCGCATGGTCCACCATGTTTTCTCCACATTCTCTCCAGCATCCCAGCTGAGTGTCTGTGTGTTTGTTCCTCTTCTTAGGGCTTATAAAGAACTTTTTTATAAGAAGATCAGTTTCTTCCAGCAGAAGTCTCTCCACCCCAATCAGTTTGTAGTAGTTGACTGTGATTCCAAGAATTCGTCCATATGTCTTATGTTATTACAATGTCCAGTTTTTTTCCCCCCAACGCTGCTTCACATATTCTATTGAGTCCTTCTTAAGAGATGTGACAGCGTGGTACAGTTTACTTATCAGTCCTTTACTGCTCATGCAGTTGTACGCTCCAACAAATAACTGAACAACCTTAGACCAACCTTTCTTTTCAGAGTCCCTAACCTCTTTACAGAAATAATCAGACCTTTGTAAGTACCTGTAAAAATCCTGTCTCCTCAAACCATGGGCCCTACTTAAATGTTCAAAACTATGAAGTTTTCCATCTTTAACTATTGTACATAGAGATGTGATACCATGATGGACCCAATGGTGGCTTATAGTCAGGATCAGAAGCAGGCCAATTGAGTAGTTTTACCTCCCTCTGGAGCTGATGGCGTTTAACTATTTCAAGCCATATCTTAAATGATAAGCTCACCCAGTTGCTCTCTGTCTGTGGTCTTGCCATATCCCTGTCAATACAGCCTATAAATGCTTGTAAGGGGACATGTGTTAAAGATGTCTCTATATCTTTCCACTTTCTTTCTACACTACGCTGTATAAGATGGGTTGCATAGAGATTCAAGTGGCCTTAGCTGAGCAGATATATAATAGTCCTTTATAGATGGGAGTGCTATACCCCACCCTGCAACCTTGGCAACTGGAGAGTGGAAAATTTAACCCTTGGCCTCTTATTGGCTATTGTTTTGTAGGGATATCTATAGGAAGTGACAAAAAAGATAAAGTAATCTGGGCATGATGTTCATCTTAACTGTTCTTATTCTACTGCCAAAGTCAAGGGTGAGGAGACTCCATCTATTCAGATCCTCTCATATTTTTTTTACTAACATTGTTATAATTACATTGGAATAACTGAGACAAATCTTTAATCAAATATACTGGTTGAGTGCCAGCTAAAAGTATATTTTGTTTTAAGTTCCTGTTGGAGCAAAATTAAATGTTATAACCTGAGTTTTATTTATATTAAGAACATAACCTGAATATTTCCCATATGTTTCCAGCATGTCCATTAAAATAGGTAGGCCAGAGACTGGTTCAGACATGTTACAAGTACATCGTCTGCATATCGGCTTAGTTTGTATTTCTCTCCACCTATGGAGATACCTCTCAGTTTTGCCTCCTGCCTTATGGCCTGTGCCAAAGGTTCAATGACCAGGGTGAAGAGACTAGGGCTGGCAGGGCAGCCCTGTCTACATCCATGCTCCAAGCTAATAGGATCTGAAAGACTGCCATTTACCTTTATTCTAGCTATAGGGGAGGAATAAATAGCTTGAATATAACTGAGAAACTTATTAACAAAGCCAAATCTTCTCATTACTGAATTTAGTTTTAAATTCTCCAAATGTGTTTATGAGTACAAAAGGCTTTCAACATTAGGAATCTAAAAGGAAAGGGGTCCTTGAAAACATGTGGCTGCCGCTAAGGGGTCTCTGGCCCCCAAAAGTTTGAGAACCTCTGATCTAACTAAGACTTAGACAACTGTTATTGTCATTTTGTTTACACAGAGTGTATACAAACCCAAATTTCGTTGTACAGATCTCATGACATTTCCATTTCTAAAAGTGCAGCAGCGATCAAATGTTGTGGGTGAAAAAACATGATTATTACCCTAACCTGGTAAAGTTCAGTCTGAGCCCAGAAGAAGGTATGAAGTCTGGAGGAATGGCTTGCGATGGAGCCGCTTCCAGAGTTCTAGGGGAGAAGTGGAGCAATGACAAGCAGAAGCCAGAGCATGCAGAGGAGCCGAGGAATCCAGAGGTAGCATCCAAGCCAGAGTGGAACCATGAGCAGGTTTCCAGGCCAGAAGATTAGAAGTCAAAAGAGGCACTGAAGGGATTTCCAGAAGACAGGTCCAAGGTCGTTAGGTCATTTAAAGGCAGAATTCAGCAACTTTAAAGACAACGAGGTTAAAGCCGCCGATCTAAAGTCACTGTTCAACAAAGGACCAGAATGATGGAGTGGTGGCCTAGAGGTTAGGGCATAGAGCTTGGAATCCTGAGGTTCTGAGTTTGAGCTCCACTCCCACAGCCTGCCATTCTGCGTGTCCGAGCAAAGGCCTTTAACCCCACATAGCTCCCCGGGTGCCACACAATGGCAGCCCACTGCTCCCCAAGCGGATGGGATAAATGCAGATTTCTCTAAGATCCATAAAGTTCAATTAATATTATCATGATTTCTGTAAAAGGGAAATAGATCTGACTCCACACAGAGAATCTCTGAGGAGCAGCTTTGAGTAACGAGACTTTGTTTTTCCATTGTTTCCTGCAACTTTCTGGCTTCAGCAGATTTCAGTCCAGTCAGAAAGATGGAGGACATTTAGGGTCTCGTCATCATCTGCAGATAAGCCAGAGATTTCAAACCTGAGTAAAACCCATTAAGCTTTAACCAAGTTGTCTGTGTTGACCTGGGGTTTCCAGTTCAAGTTCATGTTTTTATACAGTCCTGCGGTTGTCTATTGTCCATGGAGCTTCAGTAGCAGAGTGATGCCTCTGCCTTGTTTCCCTCAGGCAAATCTTCAGCTTTGGATAAAGAATGCTAATAAATAATGTCACTCAGCAGTTGTTACACTGCCCCTTGTTTTTGCAGCAGTTTATTTCTATTTTATTAGAGCAAATGGAGTCAAAACACTACCTGACTGTTGGACGTCTTCGAACAGTGAACCAATTTTACATCAGATGAATATTTTCATTGCACTTTTAACACGATGTTTGAATTGTAGACCAAAGACTTGTGAATACGGCTCAAACTGTCCAAAAGCTCACTCTGAGGAGGAGCTTAAGGAGTGGATGATGAGATCTGCAGAGGAGAAGGAGATCCGATGCAGCATGGAGACTGAGGGCCTAATGTGCTACAACCAGCAGCTTCTAGACGAGTACAGGAACAGCAGCAATGAAGTCTATGTGGTGAGTATGATGCTTTGTTGTAAATGTGTTGCGGAGTAAAGAAAGTATTCAGACTTCAGAAGAAGAAAGCTGTTAGATCATAAGAATGGCTTCAGTTTCAGACCAAATTAACATTTCTGATTGTCTAAACAGTTGTCTGAAAATGTTGATGATGTCAGCATCTCCTGTGATGAAGATTTAAGTGTAGAGAGTGAAAACATCAATGCAAAACTCTCATGGAACTTCACGGTTGAGACGGAGGTAGATTAATTCACAGAAAGTCCTAAAAGTTGGAGTTTGGCCTTGAAATAACAGAAGCTCTTCTGTTTTTTCCACAGAGACAGTTGGTGCATGTTGCACTGCTGAAGCAGGAACCTGGAGCTTCATTCAGCCTTGGTGCTGCTGACAGCTCTGAACCATGCATCTACTCTACCGGGGAAAGATTCCTCACCCCCAGCGGGACCTATGTCATCACTGTGTGTTTTACATCTATGCACCCAGGCCTGTATGAACAGTGGCTGGTGCTAGATTTTCAAATGAGACCAGTCCTCTTGAAAAAACTCAAAGTCAGAGTTGGCCAGCAATCAGCAGACGACGCCAAGGAGCCCGTCTTCAACCAGGGGGTCATTGTTGAAAGTACAGAGCGCTGGACTCGAGGGAACAGAGTAATAATACCCTGTTCTTTCAGAACAGAAAAACAGGAGGAGCTTTGGAAGGAGTACAAGCCTCCAGAGCTCAGTGTTCTCTACAGACGGCCGAGCAACAACCAGACAGCTCTAACAGCTGAAAACTACAAGGCAAAGATGCATGAGTTCCTGTACAATGAGGAACTAGCAGAGGACCAAGTGGTTTCAAGGTAAAGTCCTGATCTTCCAAGCTTTCTCTAACAGGTTTCACACTGGGTTCAGTTTTTAAACAGTCTGTCTTCTTTCTTTTAGACTCAATGTTTGTGGGCAAATAACAACCATGGATAAACTGAACAGTGGTTTTGAGATGGAGTTTGCCCCTCAAGGGCAACTTTACTGTTCTGTTTCCAGTCCTTACAAGCTCACCATGGACAGTCCTGAAGGACTGGCACTGAAACGAAGCGTCCAGTGTGCCCTGATAGCTCCTTCAGACTCGCTGCATCCTAACTCTAAGGTTTATGAGGCCAAGGTCCTGCAGCTGAGAACCAATGAGAACCAAATATTCCTTCAGCTCTCTAAACAGTGCTGTTTTGATCTTGCTCTTCAAAACAATGAGTCTTATCAAATGGAGGTGCAGTTTCAGTTGGATCGCCACTTCTTATGTAACATGCACAAAGCCATAGACCTCCTCCCAGATACCAGCAGAGTTCTACCAGACCTCCAGAACTGTGCAGTTCCTGTCACCGATGTCACCTACGAGAAGCTGAACGCCAAGCAGCAGTCTGCATTGAGCTTCATTACAGGGAACCACGATAAGAAGAAGTTCACAGCGCCGCTGCTCATTTATGGACCTTTTGGAACAGGGAAGACCTTCACCATGGCAACGGCAGCCATGGAGCTTTGCAGGAATCCTAATAACAAAATCCTGATTTGCACCTACACCAACAGGTAAGTGTCTTTAATAATGCAGACTTTATTTTGAGCAGTGTCAAAGGCTATGTTGCTGGGGGGCTTAAACACCCCTTTCCTTGGCTAAGACCTGGAGCACAGTTTTATCCTCTTATCTCTCTGACTCGGACTGCGGTGCGGTTCTAGGCCGAGTGTCTGAGCTGGAGGAGGAAGCATCGTAGCTGTCGTAAACTGACAGAGTTTATATCCTCAGCGTTGTTTAATGAATATCAGCTATTCTCAACTAGATGGAAAATCTGATGTTTTCCTTTTGTGGATAGAGAAACGATCCATTGCTCGGTTAGTTATTATGTCCCATGAAACAATTCACAAATAAACTAAAATAAACAATCAACAAAGTTATCCTATAAATTATTCCTACAGTAGGTTTGTCAGATCTATGTTAAAGTGCTTCGCATGTTATCCAGAATGCTTAGGAAACAAAGCTTAAGCTGTAAAGTAAGATGAATAAAGGATGCAAACTCTCTCCCATCTTGTCTGAAGGTGTCCTAAGAATTTAGAGGAGGAAGAAATCCCCTCAGGAAAACCTACCTTAGTACAAAGATGACTCAGGCGTTCTTCAATCATGTCGGCCATGCTCCCTCTTTACATAGTATAACCCTTCTCCAGTGTCCCAAGGAGCCGAATGGTCATTTCCTAGATTAAATTTAAGCCTCACTTAAAAAAAAAAAACGGACAGTTGAGCTCACCCATGTTACACCATTACACCATTATTACGCCATTATTTTCTTCCGCCATTAGGCAGTGGACTGGCTGTTGAAATGAAAGGTCATAACCAGTTCTGATCAGCTGTGGATTCTTAACCCTCTAGCTCTAACCCGATCCAGGAGTGCAGAGTCAGGGGCCCTTTATTAGGCGCCATCCCGGAGCAACAACAGGCCAAGCTCCAACATCT
>NW_015151542.1:255008-257633 GCF_000732505.1 Cyprinodon variegatus | reverse complement strand
TTTCAGTTCTCAGCAGTGAGGTGAGTTTATGATTAACTAGACAGATTAAATGAACATGAGAGAAAGAGTTATTGACATAGCAGGACTGTAAAATATTTCCATACCTAAAAGTCATGACTTACTCTTTACAAATCTAAATAATGTTGAGTTTATGCTGTTGTTTAGTATTCAAGTAAGCTTGTCTTTAAAAATGTAAAATTCCTGAAAATAGCCAATCAACACTTTAGTTTTTTTTTTCTAGCACTTAGAAAACACTATTATCAAATAGTCGGAATGAGAGATTAACCACATTTGATAAGAGAAGGATTCACAGAATAGCATCATGAGCAAATGTTTTTATTCTCAAATATGCAATGTAGCTGTGTTTCGTTAACAGATAGATACTGGTAAATCCTGAAACCGATAACATGCTGCAGCTGCACACTTTAACTATTTGCACTGAGCTTATGATACAAAGAATAGATTTTCCATTACAAGCACGGTTATAAAAATGCTACTTTTTAACCTTAACATGTATTTTCCCTTGGTTTTCCTAATAGATTACAGGTCATGGCACGTCTGATTTCTCTGCTGTTGGTGCTTGGTATGTTCTTGTCTGCATAAAACTTGGTTGACTCTAACAGAATGTTAAAATTCAAAGTTTAATCCTTTTTTCCTGTTTATGTTATTCTCCTTTGCTTTGGAATAGCATATATTATTATTTTCATGTACTCTTAACATTTCGATATGAAAATGAAACAACTAAAACCAATATTTGTTTCTTTTAGCAACCATGCAGATACTTCATGTTGAAGCAGAAGCTTCTGTACAAGGAAACCTCAGTATATCACCTGAGAGTTGCCCTCGGCGCTGGAAGATTAAAGAGGATTCAACTGCAGAGGCTCTCGAAATCAGGTGTTGGATAGGAAAAAAAAAAATCAGACTCAACCTCTGGGCTTTGCCAAAGAAATGTTCTAATGATGTCAATACATGCAATTGCCTCAACGTTACAATTGAAAGCAATGAATTTTTCATAAAGAAAAAGAAGGGTACGAATGCATCTTTAAGTCCATCATGTCGAACAAAACTGAATTAATTTCCAGATCCCTATGTCTCAAAAGAAATCAATCTGACAAATGAACACATAAATAATAATTTATTATTTGAATGATCCTCATTTTTTTAGGATGGACAAAAGAGAAGAAGTCTGAAAGTTTTATATTGTGTAAAAAATGCTGCAAGACTGAATGTCCTCCTTATTGTAGAGATACAGACTGTAGACAAGGGTAATGACTTCCTCTAAAACGTACTTTTAAACACTTTTATACCTCAAATGTTTGGGTCTCTCATTCTGTATGCATTTTTTTTCTATCATAGGTTAAGGATTNCTTTAACTTCGAACATCACTCAGACTTCTAACGAACTCTTAAACCCCTCTTCCCCTTTTTTCTCTTTATTTTTGCTTATTTTCAGTAGTGTTTAGAGTTTTGCTTAGTTATTAGATATAATACTGTGTGACTGTAGCTAATAAAGGTACCATTGTATTTTAACTCGCAGTCTTTTGTGTTTATTTTACACGGTGAACGATTTATCACTCACGCTGGATTCGCTCTTCTTTCTGTTAGCATTCGAATAAATAGACACATTTATTTGGTTGGTGATTAATAACGTTGCAAAGAGCCATAGCCTAAAATACTAAATTGGGTAAAGACAACAGAATTTTTAACAGCTGGATTCAGGAGCAGTGGGCTGCCACTGTGTGGGGCCTGGGGAACAGTGTGGAAGTTAAGCCGGGCATTAAGCAATCGTTGCTCGCAGCTATGGCTCACGCTGTACAATGAAATCGCAGGGTTCCGTTGTAGAGCGTGAGTTCACAGCTCATGATGAATGCTTTCACAGTGTGTGGCACAATGCTCTGATGCGATCTACCTGCTCACACTGTACATTTAAAAGCCATGTAGGACTCAGCTCCACAGTGAGATGGCGCTACTTGGACTCGTCTATCCGGAAGTGGTAGAAGAGGAATATGAAGCTCACTAGAGTGAAACGCGCTGCCTTGGCAATTTGGGTAATTTTTTGGTGAAAGCCGAAAAAAGAAAAGGCAACGACGTATTTGGACAAAGACATGGCTGAGCAAACGTGGCTGCTACAGCCTGTTTTACAGAAAGAACTCTATTTTACTCTCACCCCCCGCCACGCTTCTGGGTTTTCACCTGAGAGGAAGAAGAAGAAGAATCCTTGTTTGAGCACTGAGCGATTGGCCCACGACCACCTTACGACCGCCAACTGAAAATCAAACATGTTTTATTTTCTCCCGACCTTACGATCCCTGATGGGGAGGTGGTCGTTAGATCGCTCCTCCTTCCCCCTGT
Organism: Cyprinodon variegatus; assembly: GCF_000732505.1. NCBI lineage: Eukaryota > Metazoa > Chordata > Actinopteri > Cyprinodontiformes > Cyprinodontidae > Cyprinodon > Cyprinodon variegatus. The sequence continues at coordinate 255,282 of NW_015151542.1, read as the reverse complement.
ACACTACACAACTCACAATCAGGCTAAAAGTCAGCCCGATCGAAAAATTCTCCCACGAAAGGTAAGTCGGCCCCAAAAGGGCAAAAAAAATCGCACGGTGTAAGCCCGGCTTTAAGGGTCTTACTCAGGGACCCAGAGCACTTGCCTCGTGAGACCATCCTGATCTCGCGAGCTTTCAAGGTTTCACTCGCAGATCAGTCTGGAGACTCTCCGTTAAAGAAAATTTGGAGCCGTTCACCAAACGAACGTCCAATCAGCGTTGGCTTTGAGGCGG
>NW_015151542.1:251563-252445 GCF_000732505.1 Cyprinodon variegatus | reverse complement strand
CTGCTCTGTCTAATCTGACTAACAAATTAACAGTGCACATGATGTATAAATAATAAAACCTAACAACTTTTTTAAAGTAACGTGCCCAACACTGCTGGGCGGCTCCGGCAGGGGTGGTGTTGGGGGGCTGGTGTGGATGGGCTGGCTGCGCTGATTGGGTATTCGGTGGGTTTTCCCGCTTGGAGGCATGGTGGAGCTGCTTTGGTCCCGCTTATCGCAGCGGGTGTGGCTGCGGGGTGGGTGGGGTTTGGAGTGGCTCCGGCCGGCACGCGTCGGGGGGCCAGGGCGGCGGAGGTGGTCCGGCAGCATGTTGGAGGCTTGTGCAGGCGGCGGACGCGGCTGTGCTGCTCTGGCTTCGTCCGATGGGGGAGCGGCGTGGTTCGCTCCGCTCTGGCTCTGTGCTGCCCGCGGGCTGCTGGGGGGGTGGTCGAGCCGGCTGCGGTCTGCTCTTCTGGCGGTTGGGCGCCGGGCGGCTTTTCTGCTCTTGGGTCAGTTCTGTGCACGGTGTGTTGCGTTGCGCGCTGTTGGCGTCTGTCTTGGTGGGGCAGGGTCGCGTTTTTGGGGGCATTTTGAGGGGGTTCCGCGGCGCTCGCGGCTGGATCGCGACGGATGCGCGTGGGCCCCGGTGGTGGGCGCGGCCGCCTGTGTGTTTTTCGGGGCTTGGTGCCGGGGGACGGGGCGCGTTTCGGCGCTCTGTGGGCAGTGTTGGGAAAGTTCTCTTTCTACGTGAACTAGTTCAAAGTTCAGTTCACACATTTTAAAATGAACTAGTTCAGTTCATAGTTCATAATTCAAAATTTTGAACTAAGTTCACAGTTCCAAAAAATGAACTAGTTCATAGTTCTTTTTTTTTTTTTTTCGGTATATTGCTCAATTACACCT
>NW_015151542.1:246241-249945 GCF_000732505.1 Cyprinodon variegatus | reverse complement strand
TGGAGTAATATGGCGATAGCCATACTGCTACACTTGTGAATGTAAAATCTGTTGGGCTCCTTTTGGCATCAAGACAATTATTCTTATTGCCACCTTGCCAGACAGGACACTGTTAAAAAAAAAAAAAAAAAAAAAAAAAAAGGAATTCATATTAACTGGAAATTTGCCATTACCTTGAGTTTCCTGCAGCATTCTTATAGAACTCAGTGGGGAGCCCGTCTGGACCTTGCGCTTCATTATTGGTCATGTTTTTTAATGCTTCCTGAACTTCAGGTGTTAACAGCAGTGAGTCCAGGGTCACTCTTTGACTCTCTGATAATTTAGGAAGAGTTGTTTCATCCAGACATTGCTTGATATAATTATCTCTTGGATTTAAATGGGATGTGTTAAAAGATTTATAGAACTTTCGGAAGGCCTTGTTATTAATTTAATTTTAATTTTTAATTTTAATTTTAGTTTTATTTTACCTAATTTTTCCTCATCAGCTTTCTAGTAACTTAATTTTTTACTCCTTATTCCTGTATCTTTTCTTGTTCTAACTTTTTTAGGAGATGAGAATGAAATAATTTTACCTCTCATCACTGCTTTCCCTGCTTCCCATAGTATAGATGCTGATGTTCCTGGTAAATCATCGCACTCCAAGTATGATGCCCACTCTTCCTTGAAAAATTTGAGAAACTCTTCATCTTTAAGCAGTGATGTATTTAATCTCCAGCTCTTATTTTGTGGGGCTATTTTTTATTTATTAGGGTTAAAGTAACAGGAGCATGATCACTGACAGCAATAGGATGGATTACGGCATCTGAGACGTCAGACAGCGGTGAGCTGCTGATTAGGAAATAGTCCAAACGAGAGTAGGAATGATGGACATTAGAAAAGAAAGTGTATTCCTTACTGTTAGGATGAAGAGATCGCCATGCATCGCAAAGACCAAAATCACTCATGTATTGTTTAACTACATTTAATGATTGCCAACGGCGCTGAGTCCCTGTTGTATTCAACCTGTCCATTTCTCCATTTAGACCAAAGTTGAGGTCACCCCCAATAATTAGAGAACAATCCCCGTGCTTTGAAAGTGCGAGGAAAACTTTGTGGAAGAATGAGCGGTCATCAACATTTGGACCATATATGCTGTGACAATATATAACTTTTGGTTATAAATAGATATTTTAACTATGATGAATCTGCCTTCGGGATCAATAATTTTGTCTAATATTGTAAAACCTAGGTTTTTGTGGATTAAAATTGCTACTCCTCTCTGCAGACATGGGCAATGTGGAGTCAACAAGTCATGTCCATGTCATGTATTGGTTCTACCCAGCCAATTAACCAGCTGAGTCCAATCTGCACAGGTTAATTCACGGTGAAGATTGGACTCACCTGCTTCAGTGGCTGGGTAGAACAAATACATGACATGGAGATGAGTTGTTGACTCCACATTGCCCATGTCTGCCTCTCTGTCTAGAGTTATAAAAATCCTTGATTTTTACAGCTTTGCCCCCATTCCTTTAATGTGGGAGTCGGGGGTGGGACCTCTACCACAGGTAAGTGAAACTCCCGCCTTGGGGTCTGGCCCTTGGTTTATTGAGGCGACGGTAACCTGGAGGATCTCTGAAGTTAACCTCCAGTATGGTTCTGGGGAGGTAGGAAGAACATAGTTCGATGTGGCCTTTCCTGCCTCCCCTCTCCAAGGTGATTGGGATGGCCGTAGCCTGGCTGAAGTCTTTCCCTTTCCAGCCTTTGGGGTTACCAGACAGGGGCAGGGAGCCATACCACCTGGGGAGGCCTGGATGGCAACAATTAACTTTGCCGCCATTCCTTGTTCTCCCTGGGGACTCTCTGTCTCCCTGGTTGCCATAGCCTCCTTGTTTTCCTGGACCTGCCCCGCCGTGGTGATCTGGAGGGTCGAAAACAAATGCGATCCTCCTACATCTCTTGGGGATTTGGCCCTTGATTCTTGGGGACTGCGGTAACCTGGAGGACTTCTGGATGGCAATGACTTTCTGCGGTCGTTCCTTGTGTCCCTTGACCATGGGGAACACCTGAATGATCGCAGTCTCTCAGAATTGGTTCTGGCTTGGACTACACGACTATGATGAACTGACTCACCTTCCGGTATGGAGGACCCAGATCTTCAGCCTTACCTGGGCAGGTCGGAGTAACCTAACGGTGTAAACAACAGATCTGTTCAGCAAAGGTACTGGGTAAGGAGGTAAGTCTGCAGCCCCCTTGAGTTCCCATATTGGAGCAACGTACACATGGTGTGGCAGTCCAGGGCTCAAGACCTTTATCGCGGTGCAGTCTTCTATGAGGGTTAGCCTCACCAACATACAGCATATACCCACACCACAAACATCTAATCAGTTTTTTCCGCTTAACTACAATTGGACTCCTTCAAATTGTCAACTTTTTTTCCCCTAAACAAACTTACATCCCCTAGTCCAGCTTAGGTGACTAGGCCGAGGATGCAATGGGACATAGGTTTCTTGAAGAATACCCAATCGGGTATTGATCTTTTAGTCTTGATCCATATTCTTCTACAGAGTTTATTTAACCTAACCCCTTTGTTTTTATCTTTCTTACCCTAACTTTCTTGGTTCTATAAAATTCCAATGATCTTAGTTTTGTTGGATCTGGTCCATTGATATTAGCAAGCATTCTTAGAAGGCGGTATTTAATTTATGGTTTAATCCTTTCTTTGACTATAGTATTCAACTGGGTATGGATCTTTATGCTCTTTGTCCATAATTTTTTAAAAAGTCTATTGGTTTACTATATCTTAATCTAAATCATACATTGTTTTTTTATACAATTTTAGGATTTTGGCTTGACTGGATCCTGACCCTTTGTGTTAGTAAAAGTTTATAGAAAGAAATAATTTATTTATGGCATGCTTTTCCTTTTTGATAATAGCTTATATAATTTTTATTCTAAACTTTATGGGTAACTATATTTATATGTGATTGGCTATTGGACACAGCAGGGACTGATCATGCCTGTCTGGGCCTTAATCTGGTGAGGGTGTCTAGTGGTAATGGCCAAAACACCCAATGATCTTGGGGTTCCAAAAGGTTTATTTTAACATTAAATCCTTACAATTACAATTATTTTACTTTAATAAGATGATATACACATACCGGTACCTTATTTTTGAATTCCAACTTTAACCTTATTGAAGTATTTGGATTGTATTAGGACCTGTTAAAGGGTCACTATACTATCCTATTCTAAAACTCTATACAACAATAACTTTGACCTAATTGCTTCAGAATGTATTTACTATGTATCTTCTACCTGGGCTAAACATATGGAGATGGGCTCTTGAGTTACATGCGTTGGCCCATGCATTGCCTTTGACTTCCTAAACCATACCTTTTTTGGTCAATGGCGTGAATTAGGGGGATATCATTGTGACACTATTCCTGCACCTACACCTAACCCTACCAGTTTTAGTCCGTGAGGCAGACAACCTGTCTACTTTTAAGACTAGGCTTAAAACTTTCCTTTTTGATAAAGCTTCTAGTTAGAGTGGCTCAGGTTATCCTGAGCTATCTCTATAGTTCTGCTGCTATAGGCTTAGACTGCTGGAGGACATAGGGACCCCTTTTTCATCATTCTGCTTCATTCTATCTCTATTCTCCCACTCTGCAGAATCTGTTAGTTCAATCTCTTTTTGGTCGTTTCTGTTAAACATGAGTCGGCAG
>NW_015151542.1:240978-246053 GCF_000732505.1 Cyprinodon variegatus | reverse complement strand
AAGACTAGGCTTAAAACTTTCCTTTTTGATAAAGCTTCTAGTTAGAGTGGCTCAGGTTATCCTGAGCTATCTCTATAGTTCTGCTGCTATAGGCTTAGACTGCTGGAGGACATAGGGACCCCTTTTTCATCATTCTGCTTCATTCTATCTCTATTCTCCCACTCTGCAGAATCTGTTACTTCAATCTGTAACGTTATGTCCACTGTCGCTACAAGCATGCTTAGTGTGAGGCATTGCTGAAGAGTCAATGACTCAACGCAATCTACTGGTTTTCCTTAGATAGAAAACTTTGAATCAATCTGACTGGATAATCTGGTGAACTTTAAAGTGCCTTGAGATGACATGTGTTCTGAATTGCCTCTATATAAATGAACTGAACTGAGTAGTTAGCAAAGGCAATTTCTACCAGAAAAATCTCTATCAAAGAAGGACTTTGTTAGGAATCAAGTTTGTGTGTTTTTTCTCTCTCCACCACCAGGTGGTGCCCCGACCTCGTTGGGCCTCCCTGCACACCTGCGGCTCGTTGGATCTGGAGGAGTACTTGAGCAGTGGGCTGTCACTACCTCGACGCCAGAGTGTTTGCCAGTTTTGGGTACTGTAGCCAAGCTGAGATTAGCCAAGTCTAACCTGAGCCTTTGTTTCTCTGAGTTTTATATTGTTTTGTCTTTGCCTTTCAGCAGGGAGCCTTCCTGTGTAACTGGATGCCTGGCCTTCTCCCCCTGGAAGGATTAATTGAGTTCACACTGAGCAGGGGAAAACATCCACATGAGCCATTCAAGTCCCTTTCGGAAATCCAAGTGACAGTCCGCTCCATCGCTCCTCCGGGTCCAACGACAGTCTACCTGTCTGCTCTCCAACAAGTTCTCTCTTCTCTGGATAAGCCCACACTGACTGGATTCAAGGATAAACAAGAACCCCCTAAAACGTGAGTCCCGCTCCAACAGTATTCAAGCTTCAGTCAATTTTCCCATGGTACCTGAAGTGATCACTGTGATCTTCCCTCCAGACTTTCCAGTTCACCAGTTCACGGAGTTCCAGTTCCTACTTTGTGAAACCATCCCTTTCAATAAACCTGTTGAACTTTTTCCCCTGGTCTCTGAGTGGTTCTCTGCATGTGGATCAGATCTCTTAAAACAATCATGACAGACTTAACCTAAACATGTACATAGTTCCCACTTTATTTCCTCAATATACAATAACCATTTTATGTTGGACAACATTACCATAGTTAAAAAAGAATCAGCACAAATCATTACAATAAATAACATGGTAAAAGTGTTGAAAGCAGACCACTGTTATATTTTGAAATGAATGATTAAAGTAATAATTAAGATTGCTTTATGTGTCGGAAAATTCTAACATGAACATCATTACTTCAGAAGTACAGAAAAGCCAGCCAATAAAAAAAAAAACATTGATTTCCATAATTTCTATCATAAAGCCTACGTTACAACAGCCATCAGTACAAATTAAATATATGGTATATTTTAATAACATAACAGAAATGGTAAATATTTTAGTGCAAAGTCTTATTACAGTGTTTTACAAACCTAAAACTAACAATATTAAGAAACAGTCTTCACAAAAGTTTCTGATTGTAAAAATTCATTTTTCCTGCAAAAACTTCTAACAATAACATTGTGGAAAAGAGAATAATATCACTATTGCTGTATGATATGTCATGTTTAGAAAAAAACTACAATTAAATTGAGTTACAATCACACTTGAAAAAAATATACCCCCCCATAGAACCTGTTCATCCAAATAGAAACTATGTGAAAGCTTTAAGTCAGTTGCAGAAAGTTGCTAATTTACCAATCAAATAACATTTACAACCTTAAAGTTAACAGTCTGTTTGTCTTTTTCTGTGTTTCCAGTGCTGAGAAGGATCTTTGATTTGGCGTGTTACAAAAAAACATTTGCACTGCATCAGTTTTAGATTTTCAAACTAGAAATAGTGGCATTCTTTGACTGGATTCCTTTACGGTTAATTTGGACAGTTATTTTAATTATCTAGATATCAGTAGTTTGTCCTTAGCTCTTTATTACCTGAGTTCATGACTAAGAATGTTTTAACAGACTGATCAATAGTTTTTGTCCAACATTAATTTGAGATGGCTTTAATAATTAATAGCCAAAGCTCTGGGCGAAATCCTTACATTCAATTTGAGTATTATGTGTTGTGATCATATCGAACCCCAACAATAAAAGACATTTTATTAATCTTTTAAACTGTAGGACTATCATTGATACTACTCACACTACCATGTCATCATCGAACAAAGCGCAGTGAACTTCTGTGTTATAAGGAAATCTTATAACAAGAGGGTTGAGGGTAAGAACAGTTTGAATCTTTTCTGCCATCAAACAGTCTCAGCTCGTGGGCCTAAACATGTCGTTCTGGCATGGAAGCACATAAATTATCCTAATAGTCCCTTTTCACTTACAGGTGTCTCAAAGTTAGAAGGTAGAGAAGCCTGAGGCTAGTAAAAGATTTAATTTCTAGTTAGAGGAAATGTTTTGTCTTTAGTGAGAATGATATCAATATAAACACTGACACAGAAGGAAAGCTAAAATAAGATTAAGTTACTGTATTATGTGATAAAGAGTTACATTATACAGAACCTGGTGGCCGTTGTTCCAGGCATAAAGTGCTCTGTCTCTAGGATTGTAGTCAAGCATGGACAGATGGCTGTATTTGTTGGTCAGGGGAATATCAATGTATTCATATGTGGAGGAGTTGGTGGAATAGGCATAGTACACTTTTGTTCCTCCTGAGTAACCATTGGTGACATACAATGTCCCGCAGATCATAAAGGCCTCACCCGCACTTCTTTTTGGATGGTTGGTGGTCCAACTGCGGATTATTTGTAGAGTGTTTGGATTTAATTTGCTTAGAACTATGTTTCCAGCATTTTGATTGGTTGCATACACAGCCCAGAGCCCACCCTCATCCACCATCAGATCAATATCACTGTGCCCTCCCCATGAATAATGGTACATGTTGTTGTAACCAGCAAAGTCGAGCTGTCGGGAGCGACTAATTAGTGAAGTGCTAAAGTCAAATTTGATGATGGTGTGACTCTGAAACTTGTTGTAGTAAATAGATCCGTTATAAACCACCTGGCCGGTACCAGACCATGGATGAGGCAGGCGATGGGAGGTGAAGTTATCTGCGGTCATGAAGTCATACATCGACTGGTACTCCCTGACAAAGCGATTATTGTGATAACCGTCCATGTACCAGACCTACAAAGGAAGATAGCAGACAAAGTAGTTTAGCTGGTTAGATTATCTTCATTCGATCAGCTTAGTTTCTGACCGTGTCCATGATATAAACCCAAGCTTGGCAGCAGAAGGCTAGAAACCATTTTGTTACAATCTCCTGTATAAATGAGGACTAGAAAGCTGAAGCACATATTTAGAGTTCTTTGGAAACTAAATATGTGCATTAAACTGCCAAACATGTTAAATCAAACGAACTGACAGGCATGAACACTACCAGAGAGACAACAGATAAGAAAACAATCCTTTTAAATAATATTGTGCTGGATATTGCTGCTTCCGAAAGGGTCCAATAACTCAGGTATTTACAAAGCTAATTGTTGTTACCAAGGGTGGAAGTTGTTTTAAGTTATTGCTGGGACTGTTTCAAGAAATGAACTGCTTCATGTTGTTTGCTTAAAAACATTATGCTATGTTCAGACCACACGCATTAGAGGCAGCAGAAGTAGCTAGTTTACATGCCAAGTCTATGGTTGACATGCATCAAGGCACTTCAAAAGGTCCTGCAACGCATTTTGAGCAGCAGGAGCAGCGCATTTTGATGCGGCAAAGCACCGCGCCATGAGCTTCTGAGTATCTGAGGCGCGGAACGCGCTGCTGAAGCAGCAGCTGCTGGAGTTGGAAGAACTGAACTTTTACTGCTGGATGTGCCACATCAACCAATCTGAGAAGCTGATCTGGGAGGTGGCAGGGAGTCAGACACAGCCCTGCTGATGCAGAGTGCTATGATCACTCTCCCGAAACACACTGTAAACCCAAACAGTACTACTAACTTAAAGTTATTAAGGGTAGATAACTCAAAATCAAGTTTTCTGTAAAAATAACTATTAATGAATGAGTTTTCTGACTGAATAATGTTCTTTTAATTTGAAGTAGATTAATACTTTTGAGTTGATGGCTGTCATTCAATGAAATATTTTAAGTAAATGCGGAACGCTGCGTGCTTACGTCATGTTGGGCACGTTCTTAAAAAAAAAAAAAAAAAAAAAAAAAAAAAAAACGGGTGCCTTCTCGAGGCTGGACTTGGCAGAGACAGACGAGTAAAGGTGACAAACAGTATTAAAACTGTGCGCCAGTTTTATGTATAACCATTGCACAGAAAAGAATAGTTTATATTGTGTTTTTTGACCACAGCGGTTAAAGTGAGTTTGGGGCACTCGGCACCTTCGCAAGCTAGCAACGTTAGCTCTGTGTTACTGTACACCTGCTACAGACCACTAGCATCCACTCGTCAGCTGCATCGTTCTGAGTCTGGGGCTTCTCCTAAAGCTCGGAGATCTTCTGTGGTGAGTATACTATAAATGTTTCTTAATTGTTGATTGTCTGTTGAAAGATTCAGGTATGTTATTAAGAGAAAGAATATTATTGTACAAGTTAACTTGTCACGTACGGAGGTCTGCCCATATATGTATATTTTTAATAGTTCACAAAATAAAAATAATTTTAACTCAATTTAAATCCTTTTAACTATAATTAAGAAATCATTTCAGTTAACTGAAACTAAATAAAAACTAAGCTTTATGAATTAAACAAAAACTCACTTAAACTTTGTTGAATATTTAAAAATCTAACCAAATAAAATGGAGATAAACCAGTTTGAATGATGGCCAAAAAATATAAATATGTACATTGAATTTAGTTTGTAAGAGGTTATTATGTGTAAATTAAACATGAAAGTTTTTCACAGAGAGCCGCTGTAGGCCATATCATCATTCCCACAGACGTGATGAAAGCATTTCATCTGGTAAGTCAATTTTTCTTACTTTTGTTTTTTTTACTTAAAAAGTAAA
>NW_015151542.1:236651-237472 GCF_000732505.1 Cyprinodon variegatus | reverse complement strand
ACATAGAGCTTCGGACTGTTAGATGCAGACCCTTTTACCTGCCCAGAGAGGTGAATGTTGTTACCATCACAGCGGTGTATGTCCCCCCGAGCGCTGATACAAAGGAGGCCATGAGTGTTCTCTATCGGACTGTCTCTGAGCTGCAATCTACACACACAGAGGGCGTTTTCATCATTGCTGGAGATTTTAATCAGGCGAATATGAAAACTGTTCTCCCTCATTTTTATCAACACGTGGATTTTGCTACTCGTGGAGAGAACACTCTGGACTTAGTTTATACAAACATAAAATATGCATTCAGAGCAGCCCCCCGCCCCCACATCGCTCCTCAGACCACCTTTCTGTGATGCTAATTCCTGCATACAGACCCCTGCTGATCTGAGCAAAACCTACAGTGAAGCAGGTGAGGGTCTGGACGGAGGGGGCCATGGAGGCACTCCAGAACTGCTTTGAATGCTCTGAATGGGACATGTTCAAATCAGCAGCAACATATGACAACAAGATCAACGTTGATGAGTACGCCATGACTGTTTCAGCCTACATCAACCACTGCATCGAGGACGTCAGCACAACAAAGACCATCACCACCCGAGCCAACCAACGGCCCTGGATGACTGAGGAGGTCCGCCACGCGCTGAAAGCACGGAACTCAGACTTCAAGTCTGATGACAAGGAGGCACTGAGGACAGCTAGAGCCACCCTGAACCGTGCCATCAGGTTAGCAAAGCGGAACCATAACCAGAAAATCCAGCATCTGTTCCACGTTGCCAACAACACCAGGAGCATGTGGCAAGGCATACGGGCGATCACAGACTACAACA
>NW_015151542.1:226785-233832 GCF_000732505.1 Cyprinodon variegatus | reverse complement strand
CTGGTTTTCCTTAGATAGAAAACTTTGAATCACTTTGCCTGCATGATCTGGTTGAACTGGAAAGTGACCTGAGATGACATGATGTAAAGTGGAGCTATAGAAATTAACTGAATTGTATTGAATTAAAGTGAAGTTACACTCTTTATTATACTTTTTACTATATATACCTTAAACTTCTATGTTCATTATTAGGTTAAGGTGTTCTGCTTCTGTTACAAATACTACAGTACACTGTAAATGTATAGTGATAACTAGCCTGTTGGAAATGAAGGAGAAGATCAGGTACAGTACAAATATTTATTTTTATTTGTTGGTGGAGGTTAAGAAATAAGAGAATATATCATAAGGATTTATACTTCTTTGTGGTGGGAAGCAAAACATTGGGAGGGCCTGACCATTGTGTTTGTAACAGGGTTTTGTTTGTTCAAGTAGTTCAGGGATTTTAAATGTATGTTAGTTTTTCTATTATAATTGTTGCTCCTCTTGGTCATATCGGCGGAAATATTGCATCAGTGTCTTTTAAAATGACATGATGCGAAGTACGGAAATTAAATGCACATCCGGGAACTGTAGAGGCTTACAAAAAACAAAAAAAATGTGCAAGTCATGAACAAATTGAAAGCTTTAAACTCTAAAATGATATTCTTAAAAGAGATCCATCTGATAGAGGAAGATATTTTGAAGGTATATATGTAACTCCATTTACATCAAGAGCCAAGGTTGTAATGATACTAATTCATAAGTCTGTTCCCTTTCAGGTGACCAATGTTATTAAAGACAAATCAGGGAGATATCTGATTATTAAGGGGTCCATCTTACAAGAAACTCTAAACCTAGTAAATGTGTATGGTCTCAATTCTGACGATGACGTTTTCTATACGGCTTCTTTCTTGCCCTTTCATCGCTGACAGGAAAATATATTATAGGGGCAATTTGTACTGTGTTTTGGACCGCTCCCTAGACAGCGCCTCTGGAGCTGACCGGACACACACCAGAAATAGAGAAACAATATGTCATTTTATGAAAGCATTAAATTTAGTACATCTATGGAGACATTTAAAACCTACTGAAACAATCTACTCATGTCATTTAAACACATTTAGAACATATTCAAGCATAGACTATTTTCTGACTTCAAAAGAATTACTTTCGAATATAACTGATTGTTGCTACGATAGCATTCTATTATCAGATCATGCTCCCTGTAATTTATTATATATTAACTACAACCTATGGAGAGACCCGCCTTGATGGTGCTTACACCAAAAATGGCTCAAGAATGAAAAAATTGTTAAATAAGTTAGAGAAAAAATAGACAAATATTTCAGTATCAATACCACACAAACTTCAGCCTGTATAAAATGGGATGCTGTTAAGGCATGTTTGAGAGGTTATATAATCAGTTACACCACACCAAAATCTAAGGAACAATACAAAAACAGACAACAATTAGAATCTAAGATTAAAATACTAGAAGGACAAATTTTTAGAAATGGCAACACAGGAAAAGAGAAGGAGTTGCTGTTATTAAAGGCGCAATATGAGAAAGAATCTGCAGAAAGAACGGCCTCCAGCTTATTAAGATTAAACCAATCATTCTATGAACAAGGAGAAAAACAGGGGAAACTCTTGGCTTGGCAAATAAAATTATTGGAAGTGCAAAAAAACATTACCTCTCTCATTAACGGGGAAACATTAGTAGACCCAATTAAAATAAACGAAGAGTTTAGAAGATACCTCCGATAATCAGTAGCATGATTTATTTCTAAATAAGTTAGATATCCCCTCAATAGAACACCCGGAAGCTAAAATTACGGAAGAAGAACTTAGTAGAGCTATTGACCTCATGAAGGCAGGGAAGAAGGCCCTATAGACTTTTATAAAGAACTTTGAAAAACAATTAATTAGTCCTATCGTAGAGATGTTTCAGGAGGCATATTGTAACGCTGGCCTACCAAAATCTATGACAAATGGTTTGATCTTTGTGTTACCCAAACCAGGGAAACCCAGCAATAAATGTGAGAACATGAGGCCAATAAGTTTGCTTAATGCTGACCTAAAAATACTTTGTAAACTATTAGCAATAAGCTGATGAAGATTCTCAGCCATCTAGGTCGTAGTCATTCCATAAAAGTTTTAAAAACAATCCACTGGATTTCTTTCTCAATTCAAGTGTCATGACATTTGAATTGAGAAAGCTTTCTCGAGGTGAAGCGAAAAGTCTTCAAACATTGGAAACCAAGTCCAGTGGATTGTTTTTAAACTTTTACGGAATATTAGCAATACATTTACAAGACTCACTTCCTACAGTGATACTTAGGGATCAAAATGGCTTTGTTTTGGGACGGCAAGGTCTACACAATGTGAGGCGACTTCTAAACATTATTCAAGATTCGGGTTTTAAATCAGGAACCGCATTTCTTTCTTTAGATGCCGAGAAGGCATTCGACCGAGTCGAACGGCCCTATCTATTCAACATTTTAAACCGTTTTGGTTATGGAAATTATTCTAAAAACTGGGCACTGTTAGGAATCCAGTTTGTGTGGGTTGTGCTTTTGTTTCTCTTCCCTCCACCACCAGGCGGCGCCTGGTTCTCGTTGGCCTCCTCATTCACCTGTGGATGGTTTCCTCATTAACTGAGGACTCTTAAGCTGCTGACTGCCACTACCTCGACACCAGAGTGTTTGCCAGTTTTGGGTACTCTAGCCAAGCTGAGTTTTACTGAGTCAAACTGAGTTTTTGTCAACCTGAGTTTTAACCTTGCTGTTTTTGTCTTTACCTCTTGGCAGGAAGTCCTCCTGCAAACTGGATGTTTTTGGACCCGGAAGGATTCTCTGAGCATCAAACTGAGCTGAGGATTTAAGCTAGTGGTTTGGATCAACTTTTCCCCCAAGGATTGTTTGGGCGTCTCTCTGAGCAGGGGATTCATCTCCACAAGTAACCGTTCAAGTACAGCAGGAAAACTAAGTGGCAGTCAGCGCCTCCGTGCCTCAAGGAAACACTGCAACCTGGGTAAACCCTATGCGCCCTCCAACGAGCAAGTCATTCACTGGAACAACCCACACCAACTGGATTCAACAAGGGACACCTTTTTCTGGAAACGTGAGTCCTGTTGCCTTTATTCCCTTCTTCAAATCGAAGACACAAATTTCCCACTGAGCCTGAACTAACCGCAGAATCTTCGCCTTCACTTTTCAGTCCCGTTTCGACAGTGTTCATAGCAGCACTGGACTGCTCTCAACCTACTCTTAATAAAACCTGTTAATCTTTTCCCTGTTCTCTCTGTGTGGGCTTCTGCATGTGGGTCAGATCTCTAGATAAGTCATGAAAGGCACACTTATTATATTTAAATCCTACAGAAATATTAACAAATAAAAATGTGTCTAAACCAATTGCTATCAAACGAGGATGTCATCAAGGATCTCCTTTGTCCCCATTGTTATTAACATTGGCATTGGAAGCACTTCCTATAGCTGTAATGTCCCATAAATCTATAACAGGCATTACAATTAAACTAGCAGAACACAGAATTTCATTATACGCAGATGACATAATCCTGTTCATTTCAAACTTAAAAGAATCTATTCCAAGCTTGCTTTATTTGATAAGGGAATATGGTCATATTTCAGGCTATAATATAAATAAAGCTAAATCTTCATTATTAATGTTGGACAGAAAAGAAATTTCCCCGGAAATGAGCTCAGAATTTAGGGTTGTTAGAGAATTCACATATTTAGGAATCAACATAATATTAAATCTAGATATGATTGTAAAGAAGAATTATGAACGTTTAACAAAAGAGATCATTGAAAATATCAATAGATGGATGCCCCTTCCCTTATCACTGATTGGCAGGATTAACACTTACAAAATTAATATACTTCCAAAAATACTGTATATTTTTCAGAATGTACCCCTACCGCCTCCTGTAAACTGGTTTAATAATAAACGGCCCAGGGTTAGAATGTCGCTGTTACATTTACCACACAAGGAGGGAGGACTAGTGTGTCAGAATCTGAAGTGGTATTATTGGGCAGCCCAACTTAGAACTATTAGACACTACTTAAATGCCAGGGATGTCCCTGAGTGGGTAGAAATGGAATCTAAATCAGTAACTCCACCATTACCTGTATATTTTTTTCTGACTCTATCCCAGAACTATTTGGGGAAAACAGCTAATTCTATTGTTAAAAATATGATCAAAATATGGTATGATGATAAAGAAATTTACAAAAGAACCAGTTACATTATCACAATTTACTCCAATATGGGGAAACTAAGATTTTACTCCTGGTTTTTGAAAAATGGGCCACAAAGGGAATAGTTAGAATTCAAGACTTGTATCAACCAAATTCAACTTACGTTATGTCTTTTGAAGAACTAAGGCAAAATTGTAATATAAATAGAAAATACTTCTTTAAATACCTTCAGCTCTGCCTGTATAAGGGCTCAGAAACAAACGGCTAACTGACGTTTAAGGTTACTGCAATACAGATGGTTAATACAAATCTATATCACACCATCCAATTTACATTGGCATAATCCTAATATACCAGACATATGCACAAAATGTTTAGAAGAAAAGGGGACTTGGTTTCATCATATCTGGGAATGCAGGGAAATCCAAAAGTTTGGAAAGCAATAATCAAAATTATGAAAGATCTTGTCTCAAAGGATGTTGCACTAGGTCTGTGTTTTCTAATTTTAGGTCAGTATCCAAATGTGAACAGATGTTGATTGCTATGTTTCTACTGCAATCTAAGAGACTGATAGAACTATTCTGGAAGAATACATCAAGACCAGGGACCAAACAATGGAACAGGCAAATGTTGAAAAAAAATGTGCCTCTGGAACACATAACGCATCTCCAAAAAGGGAAAAGTGAATTATTTGTAAACATTTGGAGACCCTTCTGGAAATTTGTTGAAGGAACGAACTTGTCTCAGGATGAAGAAGACGCTAAAGTCAAGACTAACGTCAGAACTTAATGTCAAACAAGGGAGCCTCAACAATGGACTATCACGTTAACCTTGTTGTTTGTATTTGTTATATGGAAGATATATTTGTACAAAACAATGAAAATATTGCTGGAAAACATCTACTTCTAGCTGCTGCAAACATAAGCGGAATATCCTGAAGAGGCGACCAGGCCTTAGGATGCGGCCTAAGGGGATTCTCAGTGATAGTGCACCACTGGTGTACAGGGGTCTGAGCGGCTCCGACAGCGAAATAGTATTTGCTGTTTCCACATAAGATGGTAATCTGGATGAGCTGACTGCACAGATGAAGTTTTCAGGTGGACTTTTACACCTGATTTAGCTTGTAAAGCGGGGAGAATGGCGCTAGGCTTACCGCACCGTGACGTCACTGCTGGAAGATGGCAGGAGGGAGGGGCTACTATATTTGGGCAAAAATGGCCGCTCCCAGACTCAGTGACCACAACAAAAATGATTACTTTTATATTTTTACTGATTAAGGCTGATTAAGGCTGATTTTATTTAAATAACTGCAAACGTGTTAGTTTTAGGTATAGATAATGATCCATTGATTATTCCTTGCTGACCGGATTTCTCCTTTAACACTGGCAGGACTTAGTTGTTGCGACCTTGTTTATTTAGCTTTCTTATTATTGCGTTATTTTGTATTTTCCTTACTGTATTTTATTCCTTTATTTTGTTTTTATATTTTTATCAATGTTCAGCACTTTTATTCAGCTGTAGCTGTTTTAAAGCATTATATGATGATGAAGATGATGATGATGATTATATTTCCAGCAAACATCTTCCCACAAAGGCAAAACGGGAGATGTTCCAGCTGAAAACAGCACAGCCATCTTTATTGAGCTTCAGCCTTCCACCTCACAGCATTTCATTGGTTTGAAACATTTCTCTACCAAGGTTAATGCATCTGTTTGCCTCTGGAAGATGTATATTTGGTAGTTTGTGAATTTACAAATCTCAGCACAATTCATCGCGCTTAGATAATGTTTATATGAGAAGTCTGTTAAGAAGTCCTTTTGTAGATCTTAAGGTTAGAAATTAAAACCTTTATTTTTTAAATATATATATATATATATATATTTATTTATTTTTTATTTTATTTTTTTTTAAGATTGATGGTCTTATAGTCCACAATGGAGTAACTCCCTTTTGTCACTTTCCTGGCATCACTGCAATTTTATGGTTTTCCTGAATTATTTGGTAAAGGTTTCTGACAAAAAACAATGACCAGAATATACATTTTGATTCCTGCATGAAAATAAATCAAGAAATATAGAAAAATGATTTGCCCACTCAGCTGATATAACACTGGGTGGATGCCCACACCTCAAGTGGGGATGCACAAAGATAAACTTGACACAGATAAGCAGACTTGATGCTGAGGAATTGACAGCAACAATACTTACTCTGTTATCTCCAGCTGGAGCTAGCGGGTCTGTCATCCAAGAACCAAATCTGGACCCAGATGTTTTCACTGTTATTGGTTCTGATATTCCTGTTAGTTTCCCACAAGCTGAAGAAAAAACAGAAGTACAGAGAGAGAGAGAGAGAGAGAGAGAGAGAGAGAGAGAGAGAGAGAAAGAGAGAGAGAGAGAGAGAATGGAGTCAAGGTGTAAAAATATTAACACCTATATAAAGAATAGAAAAATAACCACATTATTTCTACGATTTATTTTCATAAAGTTACAATGAGTTTAATGATGCTAAGTTTCTAGTGACCGAACCTGCTATTGTCATGTGATGCATTGTATAACCTTTGGGGTGGGAGATTTCTGCAATTCTATTCAGTGTATTTCTATAGCACCAATTCACATCATGTCATCTCAAGGCACTTTCCAGTTCACCAGATCATCCAGTCAGAAGTTTTCTATCTAAGGAAAACCAGCTGATTGCATCGACTCATTGACTCTTCAGCAATCCCTCACACTAAGCATGCTTGTAGCGACAGTGGAGAGGAAAAACTCCCTTTGAACACGAAGATTCCATTCCAATTCCATTTCAGCATTTGGTTTTCTTTTGAGACCATCAGTTTCACACAAAAGTCAAC
>NW_015151542.1:225193-226744 GCF_000732505.1 Cyprinodon variegatus | reverse complement strand
AAACACACAGCCAGGCAGACAAGCATGCTTAGTGTGAGGGATTGCTGAAGAGTCAATGAGTCGATGCAATCAGCTGGTTTTCCTTAGATAGAAACTTTGAATCAATCTGACTGGATGATCTGGTGAACTGGAAAGTGACCTGAGATGACATGATGTGAATTGGAGCTATAGATAATAAACGTAATTGAATTAGTTTCAGCTTGAAGGTGGTGAGCAGCTGAGCTGATCACTGATGGAGTTAAAGGAGATTTTAGTTTTATTTACTGACTGGGATTCTGATGTCAAGTCCAGAGAGTTTTTGGTTTATAGAAATGAAATGTTGCTTACCTCTAAATAACGGAGAGAGTTTGAGGATGAGGATGAAGATGTGTTTGTGTTGGAAGGGTTAGAACTGGACTCTAGTACTACACAACAAGCAAACAGTGTGTTTGGAATTTCTGCGGTTTACCCACCAAGCCGCTGCATGCAGGCACGCAAACGATTCTCTAGGTTCATCACCCGACTGTGGAGCTCCTGGTAGTCCAGTCCTCCCAGTTGTTCCTGCAATGATCCCAGCAGCTCTGTCACATTTGCTGCTTCCTCTTTAAATTGACGAACCAGCAGTGCATCAGCCTTGTATGCCTCCAGAACTGGGATAAGAGGACGCAGCTCTTCCATCTTTGCCTTAATAGACTGAAATATATAATGGAGCAGAAAAAATCTCTTATGGCCCATTTCAGTCAATAAGGAATGTTCATTGTCATCATAAAACATTTTTTGAACAATTATTGGATTAGAAAATAAAAAGACAATATTGGAAACACTTTTAGAAAATATAAAACACAAATAAAAAACAACAAATGTAACTATATGTAGAAAAAACATTAAAGTTAAGCTGTTCGGGTCATTCTGTTTTTACAGTTTTGTTTTTTAGTCTTCGAGCAGATGGCATCAGTGAGATTATGGGCTGGGCCAACCTGCAGCATATTATTCACCGCTGCAGGGCGTAATGTCTGGCCCTCTAATCTTTGACCTGTTTCTTGTATTTCTCTGGGTGAAGAAACTCACCAGGCATTGAACGGTTTGGTCAAATTGCTTTAGTGAATCACTCATTTCATGGAACTTCATGTAAACAGGTCACCACTTACTGACAGACTGCATAACTACAGTTAGGGATATAATCTATTATTTTTGCAATTGTTTCTTTTTCCATTTAAGTTCCTTTGAAATTGTTCATGATTGTTGTATAAAAAAAAAATCTTGTAAGTTTTTTTGTGCTGAAATGTCTTGGAAGAGAACATTTCTTTTAAGGTTCACTGTATTTCTGTCATTTTAGTGACATCAGCTCGAGCAGACAGTGAATTTGCAATTGGGACTGATGAGCAGAATAAAAGGAGTTATTCATTTTTATTCAAAAATAATAAGTTTTCCCACATCTATTCAGTTTAATCTGGTTGGAAGTTATATGTTCAACCAATCGTTTGGTTAAAGGTCTACTATGCAACCGGTGTTGATTTTCCAGCGAGGCTCCCCCCAGAGGGCGAAAGTAAAAGTGCACTGTCGTAAATATGC
>NW_015151542.1:216647-223031 GCF_000732505.1 Cyprinodon variegatus | reverse complement strand
GTCCTTTAAGGAGGATTTAAACCAGTTGGGAGCTGTACCAGAGAGGCCGACCCAGTTTTCCAGGCGTTCTAACAGGATGGAGGGATCGACAGTATCGAATGCTGCACTGAGGTCCAATAGTACCAGCACTGTGGTTCTTCCGCAGTCTGTATTTATACGGATGTCATTAAACACCTTGATAAGGGCGGTCTCTGTACTGTGGTGAGCACGGAAACCTGACTGGAACACGTCAAAGCGGCTGGTCATATCTAAGAAAGTGTTTAATTGTTGAAACACAGCTTTTTCAATAATCTTACTGATAAAGGTTTGATATGGGCCTGTAGTTCTGGAGCAGTAGTTTGTCTAAATTGTTCTTTTTCAGCAGTGGTTTAATATTTGCTGTTTTCAGGGAAAACACCTGACAGAAGGGACGTGTTTATTATCTGAGTCAAATCAGACGCTATGACAGGCCAAACTTTCTTAAAGAAAGCTGTGGGTAGAACATCAAGGCAGCAGGAGGAGGAACTTACCTGCTGAATGATTTCCTCTAAGCTTTTATAGTTTATGTGGCTGAATTGGGACATTTGGTCAAGATCAATTCCAGTTGGAGACAACTTTGGTACTGAACTTGATATGGATGTATAAACTGATCCTCTGATCTTTAGGATATTCTCATTCCGAAAGCGACCTTACAATGGTGAATAGAATGAAGCTATCTGGCTAAACCTGTAATCCTGCTTCTTGGTTCAGGCCTCTAGGCTCAAAGAAATTCCCATCAGATCCTCCATAGAAACTCAGGACTCTGGTTGGTAGCTCCACTCCTTCTTGTTCAAATCTAGACTTGTATCATAGGCAATCATCAAGTTGGTTAGTCTATTTAGAACCATTACTTCACTGTCACTATGCTTTTCTTTCAGAGCTTCTGTGAAAATCCTAAATCTGAGCCATTTCAGTCACCTCAGAGTGGTTAATGCATGTGGGCACAATGTCACTAAAACTGTGACACCAGCTTTTTTAATTTGAGCCTATGAAAGAGGCTGATGGTCTCTATGACTGTCACCCAGTGAGGTTGTGTGTGAATGTGTGGCTAATGATCAGTTACTTCATAGTGACAATGCAAGGTCCATTTCCTTGGAATATGATATCTTATTGGGGCTTGCAGGAACCTTTCAACTGCCAGATATGGAAGAGAAGGTTTCGGTTTATAAGGAGTCTGATCTACAAGGCTGAGTCTGCCCCCACTGCTCAAGAGGGCTGAGATATCCCTTCATCATTATGGCCCATCCAGATCACTGACTTATTTCAGGAGGTCATCAAACTCAGTCTAGGCCTGGTAAACCAGATATTTGGCTGCAGCAGAGTGAAGGTCTACATGATAATGCCCAGTGAACTGTCTGCATGTATAAATCTGTACTGGAAACCAAACCCTGGGATAAAGGACTCAATCGATTAACCACGGCAGGTTCGCTGTTTTAGAGTTCAAACTACTTCATTGATCAGTCAGTGTCATGATGACGTGTCATTACCTTGTATTGTCTGGCAATGTTGCTCTCGTGTCCCTCCTCAACTTGTTTGAATTTATTTTCAAGACTTTTCAGCTGAACCTCCATCCTCTCAACAAACTGCATGTCTCTCTGGGTCCGCTGGTCCAGAACCTCAATAGACTGACTCATGTTCTGAACCTGGATAGCATAAAATCATTTCACAAGAACCTTAATCATTCTCAGTACTTAAAAAAAAAAAAAAAAACAGAAAACTTTATATTGATGTATTCATATATTTAATCATTTGTCATGAGGAGTATTTTACCTTCTCAAGTAATTGTCGGAGTTGCTTGGTTCGAGCATCCCTGGAGCAAACAGTTTGTTGTGGAGCCACAACTGTGCAAACGCATCTACCTTCAGTGTCCTGAGCTGAGCTGTACACCTGCCAGCCCTCCTCAGGGGGTGAAGGGCCCACCTGGAGGAAAATGAAGAATGGCAGTAGGAAAATGTCTGACTTTGGATTCATGATAACTGAGCTCACTCTGTACCGTTACCAATTTCCTTTACTGTGATCAAAATCTAGAATTAAACTAAACAGTTTTACAATTAAAAGGAAGACATTTTTTAACATGTTCATCAACAAATATAATAATAAAGGAAATAGTCTAGAAACTTTGAATCAAATCAGAAAACCTACATTTTAAATATCTAAGACATTTGTCTTTTATGCATTGTTAGATGGAGTCCACATCTCCACAGAAAGTTGTTCCTGGAGACTTGGATAAAAATGAGACAGGTCAAGAACAGACAGGGGGGAATGTTTAGAGTGAAAATCAATATCCTGGATGGGAAGCCAAACGTCTTCAAAGTTGGAAACAAAGTCCAGTGGATTGTTTTTAAATATTTTGGAATCTGACTTTATTGTCTCTGTCAAAAGCCTTGAGATAACATCTGTTGTGAACTGAATGCAGGCAAAGTGAAATAAACTGAAGAGATGGTTTCATCTCCTCTTCTAAATATCTAGAGGACCAAGATAATCTACAGAGCAACTAATGAAAGAGGAAGCTGCTGTTAGATGAAACGGCTGCAGAGCCTCCTGCTAAACACTCTAACCCAAACAAAGAAGGAACGCAGTTTCAGTGAGCTGAGGCTGCATTCCTCCTTAGTTTGTTAATGTTTTAAATTAACAACATAAAGAACAAACCTGTAGTAACTTTCCTAGCTTCTGACCTAAAGACAGAACATCTGTGAACATTTGACTTTTCATTCCTTTCCTGTTCTGTATCTCTGGTTTCTCAGCTGAGGAAAAAAGACAAACAACAGAAACCAGGAGGATGGATTGATCATAAAATGTGTGAAACTGACAAAACATAAAAGTGTTAGAGATGTGTTAAACTTGCCCTGCGAGAAGGAATTGCTTAGTTTCTGTTTCTAAAATTAGAAACTGGAGATTTTATGCATTCTAGTCCAACTGCTTCATTTTCTGTTTCTCTGTTCTGTTTCTTCCCCAGACAACATTAGACTTTTAGTTTAAGCATCAAATTATCAGATTTTCTTTTAGACTCTGGAAGATCAAATGTATTATGTCTAACCTTTAAACTGTTTTGTTCCTTTATTCATGGATGTGGACCCAAGTTTAATCAACTTAACTTTGGTGGACTATGTTTTCATCAGACTAATTTGGTCAATATTCATTTTAATATGTTAACAACTCCTACACAGTTTAAGTAAACATATTGTTTGAGGAACCCTTATTCGGACCTGACCTGAAAACATTTGTTAAAATATGTAATTTTTTTCTCTGTAATAAAGTTGGAGATAATCTGATCTGATTTTCAAATGTTTTGTTTATTTTCTCTTAAAACTATATTTGACAAGCAGGATCTACAAACCTGAACAACATAGTGGAATAAAAAAAGAGCATAAAGAGAAGATATGAGGAACAGAGTCAGTTAATCAAAGGGGAACAAAGCCTTGTACCACATTCAATCTTAAAGCAGGATTTTTGTTACCAGAATGAAGTGAGAGCCGATCAGCAGCAGCTGCAGAAAAACATTGAGCAGATTCTCTTCAGATTCCATCTGTTCCTCCTAAGAACATCAGCTCACATCCAGCACTATCCGCCTGCTTGAAGACCACTAATCTGCTCAGTTAGATGGTCGCTACTTCACCTCTGTTCACCTGTTCTTCTGTCCCTGCCTATTCTTCCTGCCTCTTCTCCTTCTCTGATGCAACGGCAAAACCCAGTCGAGTGGAAACCAGATCCTGTAGCTGAGAGAGGGGGAGGGGTGATGTCAGAGAGTGGCTGTTGAAGAGATCTGAGGGAGAGGAAGGGTTGAGAAGAAGCAGTAGGAGGAGGTGTCTTTATACTCGATGCATTAAAATTAACTGTTTGCCTGGAAATCAAGGGTCTTTGGGCAGAAAATGTATTTACTTTTTCTCTTTTCAGATGTTCAGAAATAAAATTATGAAAACAATCCTTTTGGGGAAAGCCTGGTCTGATTCGGAGAGACGGCATCCATCCCACTTTGGATGGTGCAGCTCTTCTTTCTAGGAATCTGGCCACATTTATTAGTCCTCCAAAACCCTGACCCCCCAGGGTGCAGACCAGGAAGCAGAGTCCTAGTTTAACAGACCTCTCTGCAGCTTCTCTACTGTTACCCACTCATTACTCCATCCAGACAGTGTCTTGCCCACGACCAAAATCTAATAAATGAGCAAATATTCCCAAAGGAGTAAATCATGATAATCTAATTAAAATCAAAATAACTCCAATTGGGGAAAAAGTTAAAATGATTAGATGTGGTCTGTTTAACATAAGATCTTTTTCCTCTAAAAGTCTGCTAGTTAATGACTTGATCTGTGATAATCACATTGACTTATGTTGCCTTACAGAAACCTGTCTGCAGCAAGAGGATTATATGAGCATAAATGAGGCAACTCCTTCTAGTTGTTTAAATTTCCACATACCCAGAAGTTAGGGTTAGGGTGAGGAGCAGGAGTGTTGGCCTAGTGGGTTAGAGCCCACTCAGCCCACCCCAAGGTGATGGGTTAAATACAGAGAGTTAATCGCTCTGTTGTGAGATCAATAAAGTTCAAATTTTATCCCTTTTCTTTCTAGCAACAATCTTTCAGTTTGTCTTACTGATCACTTCAAAGGCAGTTAATAATTATAATCTTAATTATAATCTTTTTGTAATGGCCCGGATGCGGACCACCACAACAGTTTAGTGACAATTTAAGAAGTTTATTGAGAAAACAGGTGATTGGGACGCCGACTCTCGGGCGTTCAGCTTCCGTGTGCTGACTGATATGACCTGATTTCACACGAGGTTCGGGCTCTGAGGACCAGACAGGAACAGGTAGTATGTCCAGTTGTAGGTTCAGACATCCAGCTGATAAGCAGAGGGGATTTCAGCGGGTTTGTTCAGTTTCTGATCCAGGTATGATCTCCAGTATCACAGGACGTAGGGGGGGGCAGACATGCTGGTGAACTTTCAGACTGACATGGGTCTTAGGCACAGGTAATCATTCCGGAATCTAGAGACTGACAGAGCTGGTCTCAGGCCGGCGGACAAATCCAAGAAGGGGACAGGCAGGCTCAAAAATCAGAGGATAGAACAGGATCAATAACAGGCAGGCTGGCAGGCTGGCAGGCTGGCAGGCCGGCAGGCAACAGACAGGATTTCAAAAATAAGGCTGGAAGGTTCTCACCGGAATTGACTTGAAACAATCTGGCACTGGAGACTCATGAGGACGGAGCTTATATGCAGATGGAGACAGGTGAAACCAGTAGAGATGATTGCAATGGGGGTGGAGACTGAACCAGAGTCAGCTCCAGTGCCAGGATCATCACACTTTTGAACAGATTCAGTTATTCCAGTAAGTTAAACTCCTTTAGGCTAAAGGACAGTCGTTTGAGGACAATATCCATATTAAGGAAGAAAGATGGTAAGCAAGGGGTCAAAAAAGCCATCTTGGTTAACCTGGGAAAACCATCTCTCAACAGAGGAGGTGGTCTTACACATAACCTTTCACCCACCTGCTGGTGAAGATTCTCAGTCATCCGGGTCAAAGTCATTCCAAAAAAACAATCCACTGGACATTTCTTATCTTTCACACACCTACAATTTACTTTTGTTTAGACTACGACTTAAACAAACGTTATTGTCATTTTGTACACAGTGTGTACAAAATGAAATTTCTTTCAGTACAGCTTTCAAGACATGTTCCTTCTTAAAGTGCATCAGTGATAAAAGTAAACACGATGATCAGTTCTAAACATAAGTCTGAGATATGATTTACAGTTGTTTTTCTTTTTATTCATCAGTTCATCAGTGTGATGGCGGTGGGGAAGAAGCTGCTGCAGAACCTGCTGGTCCTGCATTGAATGCTGTGAAGCCTCTTCCCAGAGGGCAGCAGGAAGAACAGTCCATGGTGGGGGGGTGAGGGGTCATTGATGATGTCACGGGACACGCAGCGCTGGGATGAAATGTCTTTAAGGTCGGTTTGCATGACCAAACACAGAAGAGCGCCCTCCTCTGGACAAGACTCTGCGCTACATCTACACCTGATGGACAAAGGACATTCTTTGGAAGACCAGAATGTTCACATTTTGGACAAAGAAGACATGTGGTTTGAGAGGAAGGAAACCATCTATGTTAAGAAAGAAAAACCAACCTTAAACGGGGGGGGGGCTCAGATTTAGCTGTCAAAAACCAATGCAGCGATAGAGTTCATCGCTGCATTGTAGTCATTGACTGTGACCAACTGGATGTGCTCTCTTCATCCTCTGACATGGGAGCTGGCTCGGAGCTCGTCTGCCTGGCTGTGTGTTTCCTGGACGGGGCCGCCTTTTAAAGTTGTGATTTAGATTTATTTAAAGTTTTCTATCTAAGGAAAACCAGTTGATTGCATCGAC
>NW_015151542.1:212954-215943 GCF_000732505.1 Cyprinodon variegatus | reverse complement strand
AATAGGTATATATATATTTATATATATATATATATATATATATATATAGTTCTCACACATGGTATTAAATATAAACAGGTTATTGCACAGGGTATTAAATAGTAATTGCTCATTAACCATTGCAGCAGTTAATCAAGGATTAACCAAGAACTGGTTAATCCTTTCAAGAATCCCCCTAACGTTAGTCTTCTCCAGCAATTCACCAGTCTCAGTCATTTCCCCTACGGGCTTTGAACTGATCTTTGTGATCTCCCCTTCAGAGTTTCCGGTTCCGGTTCACCAGACCGCTGAAGTCCCGCTGAGATAACCCTGCATAATATCTCTCTCTGTTTTTTGTGAACCTCTTAATAAACCTGTTAACTTTTCCCCTGGTTCTCTGAGTGAATCTCTGCATGTGGATGAGATCTTTAAAGCCCATCATGACACTCCCAACTAGATTCCTGACACAGTGACACCACAGCCAGATCAAAGGTTGGGGAAGGAAGAGAAGTCTGTTGCAGAGATTTTGGGAGCCCCCCCACCGTACAAACCTGATGTCAATAAGCAGAAAGCCCTGGAGAACTCAGTGGCAAAGTGGATTGGTTCTGGCCTTCCTGCAAGGACCATCGAGGATGAAGACTTTGTGGATATGATGAAACAAGCTGACAAAAGGTTCAATGTGTGAAGTGTGATATATGTTAAAAAGAGAATCGGTGTGTGAAGAATTTTTATTCTGTACAGTGTTGACTAAAATGACAAAAAAGACTTAAACTTGACTAAGATTAAAATTGATTTTCATCATTTAGACTAAGACTAAATTAAAGAACCAAAGACATCATGGCTAAACCAGGAAAAGGTTCACAGGGTTAACAGGGTTCATGTAAGCAGGACATTAGTTGATAACAGGGTGACGATGTCTGACTGATAAAATAAAAGCTCTCTGCTAACCGCAAAGAAAAAACTAGAAGTCTATGTCTGTTTGGACATGAGCACGTTTCCGGCCTTTTCAATGGAGCTTCTGACTTCATGATAAACTGAGAAAAAAATCAAGCAGGAGAAGAAGAGGAGCAGAGATCGCCTTTAAATAAATCATGTTCCTCTACGGGTTGCCATGGAAACAATGTCTCCATCTGCAGCAGGCGCAGCATGAGCGTGTGTGTCAGATGGTTGTCAGCGAGATTCAGATGCACACACACAGTAAGAGCTGGACAGAAGCCAGCATTTCAGGGAGAGAAGAAGAAATAAGCTGTTCTTTAGTAAATGAACAAAATGTAGAAAATATTTGTGCAATAACTGGTTAAAAAACGAATTTAATGTTTTAATTTAATGTTAATATTTACAGCTTCCTGTTTTCTACAAACCAAATGCCTGAAATGTGCAGCATATCTGGGCTCTAGACACTGTAGAGGGAAAAATATTTTCCCATCTACTCCTCCTTTCCCCTATTTTAAAGCTCATTTTGTTTTCTATTCTACACAAAATGATTCACTCAGGCGGCACAGTGTATGGCGAGGCTAGACCTGAGGCTTATCTTGCTGAGACCTGAGAAGCTGTTCTCCAGTGGGAAATGTTTAGGAAGGAGAACCAGATTCATTTAGGTTCAAGGTTATTCTGCAAACTGTCTGCTCTATGTGGAACCCTCACAGTTTTTTTGTGTTTAGTGGTTAGAGCCAGAGCACTGGTGACTTGTTCTCCCTTTCCGAACAGTTTGTAGCACAGTCGGGGCCCTCCTCACAGCTAACGTTCCCATAAAAGGAAAGCTGGCGAGATGATGGCTTGGTGTCAATTTCCCGGGTGTGTTGGACCTACGCTTTCCATTGTTTGGTAACTGTTGTGGGGAGGGAAACTGTTTTAAATTGATTATTTTTATGTAGTATTTGCTGATGTGGTGTTTTTACACTGGGCCACACTGAGGGTCTGGTCATCGCTAACTGTTAGGAATCCAGTTTGTGTGTTTCCGTTTTTCACCACCAGGAGGTGCCCCGTCTTCGCTGTCCCTCCCTGCACACCTGCAGCTCGTTGGATCATTATCTGGAGGAGTATTTGAGCAGTGGACTGTCACTACCTCAATGCCAGAGTGATTGCCAGTTTTGGGTACTCTAGCCAAGCTGAGTTTTGCTGAGTCTAATCTAGCTTTGTTTCTGAGTCTAACTTGCTTTTTGTCTCTGCTCCTTGCCTGAAAGCTTTCCTTTGTAACTGGATACCTGGACCTTCCCTCCCCTGGAAGGATAAACCGAGTTACACTGAGCAGGGGAAAACCTCGACATGTTCCGTATAAGTTCCCTTCAGAAATCCGAGTGACAGTCCGCTCCATTACTCCTCCGGGTCCAACGCTAGTCTAACCTGTCTGCCCTCCAACGTGCACGCCTAACTCTGGATTCACCACACAGTCTGGATTCGAGGACTAACAAGGCCCCCCTCAAACGTGAGTAAATAACTGAGCTTCAAAGATTCCCACAGAACCTGAACTGACCATTGTCCCTCCCTTCTCACTTACCAGCTCACTGAGTTCCAGATCCATACCTGTATCTCCTTCAATAAACCTGTTAAACTTTTTCCATGCTCTCTGAGTTGTTTCTCTGCACGTGGGTCAGATTTGTAAAACTGATCATGACAAGAGTGTGGTTATTCGACACTGAAGGTACGTAAGCTCTATAGCAGGGGTAACCAATAAAAAATCAGCACAGCCTGAATAAAGAAAATCATCAACCACTAAAGGTCCAGAGACATTTTTAATTATAACCTGTTACTTTAAACAGAATTTAACACTGAAATAAAATGAGGTGTTTATGCATCTATGTTCTAAATCAAATCTTTAAATAAACAATGTTTAAAAAATAGAACATTTTCCATTTTAAAATCTAATGTGTTTTTTTAAGAAGAGAACAACCATCGTTCAGTTTGGTTTATGGACAATTTCATTCCCATATCTTTTCCTGTCTTAATGTTGGCAGTGGGCTTTAGGCTGCCCTGCAAGGCTTTAAACTCAATTCAATTCAATTCAGTTTAT
>NW_015151542.1:207316-208345 GCF_000732505.1 Cyprinodon variegatus | reverse complement strand
GCTTCCTAGATTGAGCCTGCCTGAAACCTGAAACCCTGAAGAGTTTCTCTGTCAGTAATCTGCCTGCCCGCTCTCAGAAGAACCTGGAAGGGAAACTCAAATCTGTTATCTGCCAACACTCAAACCAAGCTCTGCCTCCGTCTAGCCCTCAGCCTGCTGACAGCCTCTGGACCCTCAAGGTTCCCCCCCTCAGCCGCTCTGCTCAACTCCAGAACAGGTACAGCCCATTCGTGACCAGACCAATTCCCTTCTGGATCTGTTAATTCATTGTGCTTAAACATTACAATAAATCTTTGAACTTTTCTCCTGCCTCTGAGTGTTCTGCATGTGGGTTAGGCACCTGAAGCCAAACATGACAGAACACTCTGGCCAACAGACTAACCGAGCGGAATCACTCAAGAGGATGTTGGAGCAACAGCAAACTCTGATTCAGAGCCACGACACCGCCCTCCGTGAGTTAAACAGACGTCATGAACAAACTAACCGCTCATTACAGGAAATAGCCGGCTATCTACAAAATGCTACTCCTGGAACGGAGACCGTTCAACTTCCGGTTCAAGAAACTAATTCTCCACTCAGGTCAGAACCCGGTCCGTCGTTTTCTGAATTCTGCCCTTCACTTCCAAAAAAGTTTTTTGGCAATCCAAGTAAGTGTAAGGGATTTTTGTTCCAGTGTAAACTCATTTTTGAACATTCGCCGTCCAGTTTCCCTAATGACAAGAGGAAGATTGCCTTTATTCTGTCTCAATTGTCCGGAAAAGCCCTCGAATGGGCGGAAGCCAGATTTGCATCTGAATCTAGTTTTGATTGTTCTTTTGAGGAATTTATCCAAGAATTCATGCAAGTATTCAACCAAGACACTGATAAGTCCACCGAATCTGGTCTTTTGGAATTAAAACAAGGAAACAGAGCCGAATTTTCAATCGACTTCCAGGTTAAAGCAGCTGCTTCCGGATGGAATGATTCTGCGCTCAAGAGCGCTTATTTTCATGCTCTGGACGAATCTATTAAAGACGAGCTGGCCACTCT
>NW_015151542.1:203145-205296 GCF_000732505.1 Cyprinodon variegatus | reverse complement strand
CCGTCTGACGACAAGATCAAGGCGGTTCTGGACTGGCCCACTCCCGAGAACCGTGTGAGGGCTGTCTTGTCCCAAGTATCTGATTCAGACCAAAGAGCTCATCCATGCGCATTTTTCTCCCGCAGACTTTCGCCCGCAGAGCAAAATTACGGTGACAGAGAACTCCTCGCAATTAAACTGGCTCCGGAAGAATGGCGGCATTGGCTGGAGGGCGCAGAGCATCCCGTTCTGGTATGGACAGATCACAAAAACTTATCATACATTCAATCTGCAAAACAATCCAATCCCTGTCAGTCCCGTTGGTCCCTGTTTTTCTCACGTTTTAACCTGGTTATCTCCTACCGGCCTGGTTCCAAGAACATCAAACCTGACTCTCTTTCTCGCCTCTATTCACCTGACAAGCCTGAAACTCTTGATTCCATTCTCCCTGCCAGCTGTACCGTGGCTACTGTCTCCTGGGAAATATCTGATCTGATAAAACTGGCCCAAGCTTCTGAACCCGACCCTGGTAACGGTCCACCCAACAAAACTTATGTTCCCTCTTCTGTCAGGTCCCGTCTCATCCACTGGATGCATTCAGCCAAGTTTTCTGCTCACCCCGGTGTAAGCAGAACCATTGCCCTGATCTCACGCCGTTTCTGGTGGCCATCCCTCCATAAGGATACGAAGGAGTATGTCCTAGCCTGTCCCATATGCGCTCATAACAAACCCTCACATCCGCCTCCTTCTGGTCTTCTCCATCCGCTACCTGTTCAATCTCGCCCCTGGTCCCACATCACCGTGGATTTTGTGACCGGTTTGCCCGCATCAGAGGTATGACCACCATCTTCACTATAATAGACCGATTCTCAAAAGCCTGCCATCTTGTCCCCCTCAGAAAACTTCCAACTGCCTTCCAGACAGCACAACTACTCGTAAAGCACGTTTTTCAAACTCAATGGTATTCCCCGGGAGATTTTGTCGGACAGAGGGCCTCAATTCACCGCACAGGTCTGGAAACACTTCTNGACTCCAGTCTGGTTCAACAATTGAACATAGAGACCACTCCATTGAATAAACCTCTGAGAGTCTCGGCCCTCGACGGTAAAAGATTACCTTAGGTCACACATGAAACTAAGCCCCTCGAACTCTGGAACTCACAGAGACAATATCTTTTTTCGTGTTTCCATCAGCCAGTTCATCCATAGTCCTTGGTTTCGAGTGGCTTCAACATCATAACCCACACATCAATTGGTCCAAAAGACATGTTGAGTCCTGGTCTGCATCCTGCCATGTTTCATGTCTCCGCTCCGCTGCACCTTCGACTCAGTCTCCGGCCAGCCGTCAGGAGGCTGACCCGCCTGATCTTTCCTCTGTACCTCCTGACTACCATGTCCTAGCACCTGTTTTCAGTAAGGTTAGTGCTCTTTCTCTTCCCCCGCATAGACCTTATGATTGTGCAATTGATCTGTTACCTGGAGCTCCCCTCCCAAGTAGTCGACTCTATAATATCTCCAAGCCCGAGAGAGAGACCATGGAGAAGTATATTAATGAGTCCTTAGCTGCCGGTATAATTCGGCCTTGCTCCTCTCCTCTCGGGGGCCGGTTTCTTCTTCGTAGGAAAGAAGGATGGATCCCTACGACCTTGTATCGATGACAGAGGTCTTAATCAAATAACAGTTAAGAACAAATACCCTTTACCCCTGTTAGTGTCTGCCTTTGAACCCGTCCAGGGAGCTACTATTTTCACCAAGTTGGACTTAAGAAATGCCTATCATCTCCTCAGAATCAGAGAAGGAGACGAATGGAAGACTGTATTTAAAACTCCTCTAGGGCAATTTGAGTATTTAGTTGTCTTTTGGTTTGACCAACGCCCCTGCCTGTTTTCAAGCCCTAGTTAACGATGTTCTGAGAGATTTTTAAACATCTTCGTTTTTGTCTATATTGATGACATTCTGATCTACTCCAAAAACATGTCTGAACACAAGAAGCACGTCTGTTTGGTTCTTCAAAGATTCCTTGAAAACAAGCTGTTTGTCAAAGCTGAGAAATGTGAGTTTCACCGTCCTTCTGTCACCTTTCTAGGTTTTGTGCTCGAGGGCGGGCAGGTGAAGCCGTCTGAGGACAAGATCAAGGCGGTTCTGGACTGGCCCACTCCCGAGAACCGTGTGA
>NW_015151542.1:199545-202079 GCF_000732505.1 Cyprinodon variegatus | reverse complement strand
GATTTTGTCGGACAGAGGGCCTCAATTCACCGCACAGGTCTGGAAACACTTCTGCTCTGCTCTTGATTCTAACATTTCTCTGACATCAGGTTATCATCCACAATCCAATGGTCAAACGGAACGTCTCAACCAGGAACTTGAATCAACCCTCTGATGCTTCACTTCAACCAACCCGATCTACTGGAGCCAATACCTTCACTGGGTAGAGTATGCACACAACTCCCACACATCTTCTGCAACCGGTCTGTCCCCTTTTGAAATCTCTCTAGGATATCAGCCACCCTAATTCCCCGCCGACGAAAAGGAAATCTCTGTTCCATCAGTTCAGCACCACATCCGCCGTTTTCATAAGATCTGGAAGGACACAATATCAGCTCTGAACCGGACATCTGCCCAAAACAAAAGATTTGCTGACCTCAAACGATGCCCTGCTCCCACCTACACACCCGGACAACAGGTTTGGCTCTCCACACGTGACATCCCTCTCAAATCCATGTCCCGTAAACACTCTCCCAGGTTCATGGGTCCTTACAAAATCCATTATCAACCTGTCTGCCGTCCGCCTGCATCTGCCATCCTCACTCCGGATCCATCCTACATTCCACGTCTCTCAAATCAAACCTGTTCTGACCAGCCCTTTGTGCCCTCCATCCGACTCCCCTCCACCCGCCCGGGACATTGATGGTCACCCTGCCTTCACCGTCCGCCGGATCGTAGACTCCCGTCACCGGGGCCGCGGCTGGCAGTACCTGGTCGACTGGGAGGGCTACAGTCCGGAGGATTGCACTTGGGTTCCTGGATCCTTCATTCTGGACCCTGCTCTAATCAACAAATACTGTGAGTCTCTGCCATCTACTTCTTTTGGACCGCCGGGAGGCGGACGTTGAGGGGGGGTACTGTTGGGATCTGGAGGTCTGTCCACTTTCTCCACCAGAGAGCGTACGAGATCTCCTGGAGCCGGAGTTGATTGCAACCACCTGTCGCTCATCTGCTCATCAGGTGATCCATATTTAGGGAGGCAGAGGACTTCTCTTCAGTGCCAGAGTGTTTGCCAGTAACGGTTAGCAAGCCTGATCCAACCAGCCTGTCTGAACCTCTGACTCCCTGAAAGCCTGAACCTGATCTGTTTTCTCCTCTTTGCTTCCTATATTGAGCCTGCCTGAAACCTTAAACCCTGAAGAGTTTCTCTGTTAGTAATCTGCCTGCCCGCTCTCTGAAGAACCCTGGAGAATTATTCCTGTCTAAAGATCTGCCTGCCCGCTCTCAGAAGAAACTGGAAGGGGAAGCTCTGCCTCCGTCTAGCCCTCAGCCTGCCGACAGCCTCTGGACCCTCAACGTTCCCCCTCTCAGCCGCTCTGCTCAACTCCAGAACAGGTACAGCCCTGCACACTCTCAACCTGCAAATTACCTTGACCTCCACTAAATCCTCTTTCCCCGTCTGCAGTGAACCCACTCGTGACCAGTCCTGGACCTGATAACTCTGTGTGCTTTTCAGAACCCATTTGTGACCAGACCAATTCCCCTCTGGATCTGTTAATTCATTGTGCTTAAACATTACAATAAATCTTTGAATTTTTCTCCTGCCTCTGAGTGTTCTGCATGTGGGTTAGGCACCTGAAGCCAAACATGACAGAACACCATCCTGCAGAGAATGGTGTGGCCTTGAGAGAGAAACAGACTGAGTGAAAACTTTTATAGTGAGTAAATTGGATAAATTAATATATAATAGAAGAGAGATGAAAATTACAGTCCTCCCTTTCGATTATAAAAGGATATTATCCTTCTGTAATCGATATAAAAAAAGGAAAATGTATGAATATAAAAACACTAGAAACTAAGAAAAAATTATGAATATATGTAAAAAGAAAAGTAAAAAAAAAGAAATTAAAATGAAAAATAATTTTAAAAAATAGATAAAAAAGGCACAACTGCATTCATGTGAGTGGACAATGTTAAATGTTTAGATAATGCTTAGATGTTAAATAGATGGAAACTGTTGCCAATAAATAGAGCCCTGGAATCACACCTTAGATGGCAAAAATATTTACTGTTTTTTGTCCATGATGATACTTTTATGGTAAAATATCTATTTGCTGGAAAGAGGAAAGCTCTAATCAGTCAAAATGCTGATGAAGGTTCTCAGTCATCCATGTCATAGTCATTTCTTAAAAATTCAAAAAATATCCACTGAACTTGGTTTCCAAGATTTGAAGACGTTTCCGGGAAGCTTTATCAATTCAAATTGAATCCATCGTTAGCGTGATATTACAGGCTAACGATGGAACCAAACAACCCATTCATCGGTTACCATTTGCATGTTTCCAAGCGATACCGGGCCTTGTCTATATAAAGCCTCAATCTCACTGCGGATCCAGACATTTGAATTGAGAAAGCTTCCTGGAGAGGTGGAGAAACGTCTTCAAATCTTGGAAACCAAGTCCAGTGGATATTTTTTTAACTTTTACGGAATCAGTCAAAACAATAGACCCCTTTATCTCTACAAAGTTTAAGTCAAATTATTAATCTGAATTTCA
>NW_015151542.1:191626-196891 GCF_000732505.1 Cyprinodon variegatus | reverse complement strand
TAGGTGGGATTTCGGGGTTAGTCAGAACCTCAGACATTCATGGCACAGGCACAAAGCAACATACCACAAAATCATGCAGAGATGAAGCTAATCTCTCTGAGTGTCTGCTGTGGAAATATAGAATTAAACCTGTGCACCATTTCACAACTACTGTGTCAGACCATGTTTGGACCCTTTTCTCTCTCTGGATTTGCCTAAGTTTTCATCTCTAGGTCCATCCATAACATTATGGAACATGGTGACAGCAGGAAATGAACAAAACGAGACCCGAGACAAACTGCTTTCTGACCCAGAACCTTTTTAGAAAATTCAGATCAAAATCTCCAGCATTACTGGAAGTAGTAAAAGAAATCCAAACTATATAATAAAAGACACGCTGCAGAAAGAGTAAAGAATGCTTTTGATACCATTGATCATTGTGGCCTAATTAGAACCAATAAACATGAAGAAAATGTTTAATAGGCCTATAATAAATATTTGTGTTTTTACATGGAAAGAAAGAAATATTTTACTAAAATGTTTCAGTTTAGTAAATATTTAACTAAACTGAAACATCTCTTTATCATATTTTGTAACAGAGGTTTTCAAGTGAAATTTATGAATTTCCATTTCAGAAATTAAAATCTGTATTAGATTAACCCAGAATGTGCAGCAGCAAAATGAAGAGATCATAGCAGAATCCAAGAATATCCACTTCTTTGGTTTTACACCTGAAATCCTGGTAAGCTCAAGGACTGTTGCTCATCTTATGCTTTTTCTGCGATGCTGCTTTAAACTATCTGAGGGATAAAATCAGGAGAACACAGTTTAAATGAATCTCTAACCTTTAAATGAATCTTTGAATAATTATCACAGCTACAAAAACATGAAAGGATTGAAATTGATCAAGATGGATTAATTTAGTGTCTCAGTGATTCCAGATTCATTGTCCTCCTTTTTGAAACAATGCTGCCATCTGCTGGTTGAAATGGAGAATGACACGTTCGTGATCTGATTCTGGTGGAAATATACCAGATCAGTGAAACTGTTTATTTGTTCTATATCTGTTAGTCTGAAATCAACAGGAGAAAATTCATCTAATTTAATGTGTTTTTGTTTTGCTGATGCTGCTCCATAATTTGGTTTCCATAGCGATTCATATGGTGCTGCTGAAATCTCCGGTTCTGGGTTTCTGTGGAAAGCATGACTTTGCTCCTTTCTATGGCTGTGTTGAAGCTGTGATCCCGGTACATCCCAGCCTGCCCCTGCAGCTCTGAAAAGCGATGAGACGTCACCCACAACCTAGTCTGAAACAGAAAAACATTCTTCATCAGCTGCTGCAGCCAAACAGCCCTCGCTCTACTCCTAAAGCTGCTAATTACTTAAAAGTAATAAATGAGCTGTTAAACTTCTCTCACCTGCATCTCATGAACTGTTGGTTTCTTGCTGCCGTAAGTTTGGTTCGAGGTCCTATATAAAGGATGACTTTTCTTCATCCTGAGAGCCAAAGAGCATCATCATTAGGACATAGATAACAGGCTTTACTGACAACAACAGTTTGGCTATACCCAGCTCTGGGATTAGCACTAGACTTAGCTTTGAGTGCTAATTGTAAAACACCAGTGGTGGACAAAGTACTCAACTCGTAAGTAAAAGGACTGACATTCACATTCAAATGTTCACTCAAGTGAAAAAAAACTAAAGAACTTGTTCAAAAGTACAGTTAATTTTTTTAATTTTGTATATTGCTGTGTTGTTTTTTAGGTGCTTTTACAGAATCTTTTAACTTTTTGAAACCCCTAGTGATGCAAAACAAAAAAGTCTAAAAGTCTTAAACCATCACCCTACTCCATCAAAATTAAAATACAAATGAATACACATGGAGATGGAGGAGGTGGGATTTCGGGGTAACAGGAGAAGCGGTGCAAGGGATGTTTAGACACTGCCCTCAGACCACATGCGGTAATTTATAAATGTTTTAAATCAGGTTGTGTCCGGATTAGCCAGCAGTTGGGTCCAGATCCAGACCGCGGTCCACTAATCCACTATAAAAAAGCCAACCCTGAATCAGCTGGAATCAGAAAGACAAACAGCACTGCCTGGTGCTCCTCAGTTATGGAGAAAGATATGTTTCCTTATTATTCAATCAAAAGTACATTTATCATTTATAAATATATTGTCATTGAAAAAAAATTCAAAGAAAAAACAGAAGTTTAAGGGAACTCCCTGCAATGTATTACAAACAAGAGCACACACTCTTTGTAAAATGTGAGGATTCTATAAACCGATAAAGCTGCTGCTGTCCCTGTTTAGGTCAAACAAACTAATTTCAATTGCGATTTATATCCGTCCTTCCTTTGGTTATATAATGAATTATAATGCTATGAATTTGAGTGTACAAACAAAACAGCTGTATTACGCAAAGCTGTTTTAGTCCCTTCAACAACGTTACCTTCAACTGTAACCCTGTCACACCTTTTATTTGATGGATTAATTTTTAGATTGTTTGAAAATAAATGTTGAGGGCTATAGTCAGAACTCTAAATTAAATCGCAGCATTAGCAAAAATGTTTAATTAAAAATTTTAATGCTTCCATGCATTAAAGGATTTCAAGAACTTTTGATTTTCTGCCATTTTTACTTTAAAGATTATAAAATAAATTTGGGGGACCCAAACAAGCTGCTTGAATCACCCCTAGTCACTTTTGGAAAAAATTAAAAACTGAATGGGTTTGAAAGCTGCTACATATAGTGAAAAGTTGCTAACTTTACAACAGAGTTGATTTGATTTAGCGAGACAAACATGTAGAGTATTAATTGAATTATTCGGACATAAATGTCCTACCTGTTATATGGTCCAAACACAAAACAACATTACTTCAATTAAAAAGCAACCAAAGAACATTCACTTCTTTTAAAAGAAAAACATTTTCAGTCAAAAAAAAATAGTGTTCAAATTTGATTTGTTTTTTTGCATTCAGAGACTTTTTTTTCCTTCGATTAAAAAGCTTTTTTTGATTGAATAAACTAAACTAAATCAAGGCCCAAAGGATTAGAAGTTGGCTTTAAAATGTGTTACTAGATCAGAGCACCAGGACTGATAGTCCAGTTAGCTGTCTGCAGTACTGCTATCCGTCTGAAACATTACAGACACAGTGGCAGCTTCCTGTGGGAACAATATTTAAGGTATTAATAACCAGTAAGCTTGTTGCTAGTTTACCTATCGCCATGGAAACATTCCGGATTGTTAAGCTCCTGTCTCAGGTTTGGATCCATCTGGTTAAGGTAACAATTTCCTCTTCTCTGATCCTCCATGTCTGGCTGAAGAAATAACTCACTGAGCAGCAACAGAGCTGTTACCATGGAGACAGCAAACACTGGTCACCGCCCCTCCCTTTGTGTTTTAAGCAACTATTTTTGGCTCACCTTGGATACGGTTCTGTTTTAGATATAAAGTTCTAAATTAGATCAATAAATTCAACCTGTGATGCTAAAAAGGCGAATCAAAAGTAACAGTTAAACAGGAAGTGTTTATATTGAGAATGTAAAGCTTCTTTGTTTTAGCTGCTTTCGGACAGACTGACCTGTTTGGGAACCAACAGTTTCTGAACATCTTAGGTTCTTGCTATACGTGAAAATTGTGAAGTCTGACATTTTCCCTGCTTCTAAGACAGTTACAGTACATTAGCATACAATATAAGCATTTTTATTCAGAACACAATCGGGACAACAGCTTAAAACAGACTCCATGAAGAGAAAATAACACAAAGAGATAAAACAGAATAAGAAAAAATAAATGTACACATGTTAAGGGTAATATCTTACACAAGAGGCTTTGTTAAGAGGAATCCACATTAAGTTTTCAGTGGATCATACGTCAAACGTTACAGTGCCATTATAGAGAAACATAATAAAAGGACTAAAATGATGAAGAGCACTTGGGGAAAGAATTTCAGCACAAGGAAAAACAGAACCTACCTTTCATGTGAGAAAAAAATAATCTTCACAGTGTAATAGGAACAGATCATTTAAACAATAATACAGTGAACGTCTTCAAATGACCATCTATCTAAATAAAATGTTTAGACTCAAGATTTCAGAACAGACAAATAAAAATCATGTGTGAGATTAAGTCAATGCTAAAACAAGCAGAAATTGGTTTTTAAAATACTATTGCAGAAAGTGTGTTTGTTCAGATAACCGATCTGAATCCGGCAAACCTTAACGAAACAGTTCAGACACAAGGCATTACAAGGTTTAGGGCATGGGGCCCACATGGAGTGAAATCTGGACCTAAGGGTTTCTTTTTGCTGTTTACAAGGTCGCCGTTTGTGTTAGATCCTGATATGATCATCAGTACGACAGAATGGCTGCAGAGCTGAATTTCACCTCGAACAGGAGAAGCTGAAAAACATAGGAGCTGCAGCGCCAACGGGTCCTCTCAGACAGCCTCTTCAGCCACTCTGTCCATGCGAGCCATGTGGTGCTCTAACCTGCAGCTGATCTCTGGCGCCCTCATGTGGAGCTGTACAGACCAATCTGCTGCCCTTGCCTAGCTGTGTTAGCAGCCTCTTCATGCTGTGTTTGAGTTGAGGGAGATGTGC
Source organism: Cyprinodon variegatus (assembly GCF_000732505.1). Classification (NCBI taxonomy): domain Eukaryota; kingdom Metazoa; phylum Chordata; class Actinopteri; order Cyprinodontiformes; family Cyprinodontidae; genus Cyprinodon; species Cyprinodon variegatus. The sequence goes on along the minus strand of NW_015151542.1, from coordinate 192,308 downwards.
AAACTCTCTTTCTATGATGTCCATCCTGTGAGACCTCATCCTGGACAGACTCAGTATGATCCAGCAGGTTAGGCTGCCACTGTGTGTACTACCTGTTAGCTCCCAGGTCTCTGCAGTCATCCTCTCTTTTCTCAGAATGCGACCATGCCACACCTGTCAAAGCCTTGTTGCCATTTCCTTTTGATTTAGGCATGTCCATCACCAGCAGGCATCCAAAGCACAGCTCCTGCTCCAGTAGCTCCCTACTCCTCATGCTGTGCTCCAGCTCTGAACCCTGTCTTAAAGCAAACAACTGCTGGTTGAGTGTTATATCTGAAGGTGTTTTTAGGCAGCAGCTGTTGCATCTTTTGGAAGTCCTGCTACTAGTGTGGTTGTTAGTAATCTGTTCTGTGACATCCAGAAACTGAATCAACCAATGCTGACAAATCGACCTATTACAACAATTAACACCATTTTACTACCACACATAAGGTCAAAGTGTGAAATGCAAACAATTAACTGAGGAGGATCAGGCTTTAATCTTTCAGAGCAGAATATTTTCTACCATCTGAAATCAATCCGATGCAAATGACATGGATTCCACTTTCAATTCTATTCAGTTTATTTCTATAGCTCCAATTCACATCATGTCGTCTCAGGTCACTTTCCAGTTCACCAGATCATCCAGTCAGATTGATTCAAA
>NW_015151542.1:187402-189524 GCF_000732505.1 Cyprinodon variegatus | reverse complement strand
AAAAAAAAAAAAAAAAAGAACTATAAACTAGTTAGTTTTTTGGAATTTTGAACTATGAACTGAACTAGTTCATTTTAAAATGTGTGAACTGAACTTTGAACTAGTTCACGTAGAAAGAGAACTTTCCCAACACTGCTAGTCTCTGTAGTTCTGGTCTCTGGATATCTGTAGTGTGAAGTGCTATACAAATATTCTTTGATTGCTTATATTAATTGGTCTCCCTGGTTCTGGTGTCTTTAGTTCTGGTCTCTGGTTCTGGTCTGTATCATTCTGGTCTCTCTTTTTGTGGCCTGCATGGTTCTGGTGTCTGTAGTTCTGGTCTCTTTGGTTCTGGTCTCTTTAGTTCTGGTCTCCGTAGTTTTGGTCTCTGTGGCTGTAGTCCTGGTCTCTTTTGTTCTGGTCTCTGTATTTCTGGACTGCAGAGTTCTGGTCTCTGTAGTCCTGGTTTATGGAGATCTGGTCTGTGTGGTTCTGGTCTTTGTGGATCTGGACTCTTTGGTACTGGTCTCTTTATTTCTAGTCTCTGTGTTCCATGTCTCTATAGTTCTGGTCTTACAGGTCTGTTTTGTGTGGTTCTGGTCTGTGTTATTCTGGTGTGTGTGGTTCTAGGACTTTAGTATTCTGGTCTCTCTGGCTCTTGTTTCTGTGGTTCTGGTCTTTGTGGTTCTGGTCTCTCTGGTTCAGGTCTGTCTCGTTCTGGTCTCTTTTTCTGGCCTGTGTGGTTCCGGTCCCTGTGGTTCTGGTCTGTGTTGTTGTGGTCTGTGTGGTTCTGGTCTGTTTGGTTAATCAGAACCGCAGGAGATCATGACACTCAACATAAGAAACGGTTTTGGGGGTTTTAGTAGTACCAGGATTCTTTCGGTCATTCTGTCAGCACATCTATGAGACTCTCAGAACCTGGAGGACCCAATAAGAAGATCACCTGGAATGACTCCATGCCGTTAGGTCCGGTTATGTGAGCAGGACACATACATGAAATAAATGAAGAGGTTCTGTGATCTGCAGAACCAAAAAACACTGTGGGGTCCAAGGCCTGCAGTCTGAGCTATCACCCTGGGAACACCCCCTCCTCTACTTATAATGACTAACAGATGGAAAGCAGGAAGGGGCAACACTCTGATTCATCAGTACCACAGGAAACTAATTCGAACCTTTCAAATTAAAAGCAACGTGGCTTTACAGAGCCTCTCAGCATCAAAGGTGAATCTGTTTGACTCACTGTGTCACTGCCACGAGCTGGAAGGCATCCTATAGAGACCTCCAATTGGGCTGGCATTAGACCAAAACCCGGAGAACAACTTCTTTATTTACAAGCCTCTGGGTTTTATTCTGAAAGGACAGTCAGGAAAAAGCTGGAATGGCCCATTGAACCAGAGGGTTGAAAAACCGCAGCAGGTTTGAATTTTCTGCTGCAGAAACATCTGCAGGAACAAAGAGAGAAGAGAGAAACTGGAACCCAAGTCAGTCAGTCCGTCAGTCGGTCAGTCTGTTGGTCAGTAAGTCAGTCAGACCATCAGTCAGTAAGTCAGCAAGTTGTTTGGTCGGTCAGAAAGACAGACAATCAGTCATTCAGTTGGTCAGTCAGTCAGTCAGTCAGTCAGCTCACTGATGGAGCCCTCATCTGGTTGCAGCAGAAGGTGAGAATCAATAAGAAGTTTTACCTTGAAAGATCACTGGTTGCTTTGGGATGACAAACATTTGGGGTGAAGCATGTTTGGATGAAGAACATTTGGGAGAGGGGTGGCCTAGTGGTTAGGGCATACAGCTTTGAATCCTGAGGTTCTGAGTTCAAGTCCCACTCCCACAGACTGCCACTCTGGGTCTCTGACCCTAAGTCCTTAGTTACGGTCTATGCAAATGAGCCACGGACACATCTGCAGCATCTATTCTCCATGTAGCATTTCCTCTTGAATCTACCTTTCTACAGTATTTTCTACAGCTTAAACACACATGGAAGGAGAAAATGCAGCTATGGGCAACATGTTTAAAGCATCTCCCTGTTATCCAAGAGTGACAGTAGTTCCTGTGGTTCCTGTTCCTATAGTTCCTGCTGTTATAGTTCCGGTTCCTAGAGTTCATGCTCCTATAGTTCCTGTTCCTATAGTTCCTGCTGTTATAGTTC
>NW_015151542.1:181223-183632 GCF_000732505.1 Cyprinodon variegatus | reverse complement strand
ACTGGATGATCTGGTGAACTGGAAAGTGACCTGAGACGACATGATGTGAATTGGAGCTATAGAAATAAACTGAATAGAATTGAAAGTGGAATCCATGTCATTTGCATCGGATTGATTTCAGATGGTAGAAAATATATTATATGAGTTGATGCAATCAGCTGGTTTTGCATAGATGGGAAACTGAATCAATTTGACTGGATGATCTGAATTGTATCTGTAAAGTGCCTCGAGATGATATGTGTTGTGAATAAGTACTGTAGAAATACGCTGAAACATTTGGTGTCTGATGGAATTGATGGATTTCGTTCGATCCAGCTTCTGATGCCAAGAGCTACATACTTCAGTACTAGTGGTTAGTAGCATAGGGTTAGTACATAGAGCTTGGAATCCTGAGGTTCTGAGTTTGAGTCCCACTCCCACAGACTGCCACTCTGGGTCCCTGACCAAGACCCTTAACCCATCCTGCTCCCCGGGCACAGCACAATGGCAGCCCACTGCTACCCAAGGGGAGGGGTTAAATGCAGAGGTAAATTTATCCAATGTGAGGTCCATAAAGTTCAAAGTTCAATTATTACAAACCCAGAACTCTGACAAAACATGAACATTTCGGCTCCATATTTGAGCTTTTGTCAGAAGAACTGCAGGGTAAATATGAAGAGAAAAAAAGCTTCCTAACATCTACCAGCAGGACATTCTGGGAAATATTTGCTCAGTGGCTTCACCTTGCTGCTCTGGTCATTATCTACTTTCTTCCAAAGGGTCTCCAGAGGCGTGGATCCAAGGCCAGACCAGGAGGCCTGGGAACAGGGCAGCAAAATGAGCTGCAGAGTGGAGCAGGAAGACGGGAACCAAAATCCTTGTTGGAAAGAGAACAAAGAGCCAAGAGAAGCTCTTCAGAACGCCAGGAAAAAAAAGAACCGGCATACAGACTGCAGGTTAAACCAGACCCTGAGCCAGTCTGGTTCAGATCATCAGAACCAAACTCTGATGCTGTCTCACTTATGTAGGTTTCTAAGGAACAGGACCAGAACCGGGTATACTGGATTCATGTTTGGACATGAGGTCCCTCCCTGCAGACCAGAGATTAGAACAGCACTGATCAGGACGACCAGGATCCAGAACCCCATGCATACTTTGAACCAGAATTCGGCCGTTGCTGTGATCCCTAGAAACCAGGCTGATCCCACATCCACTGAGACACACGTGGACCAGAACAAAGAGGCTCAAACCAGCTCTAAGGTCAGTCTTTGGTCAAACCTCAGATTCTGATCCAAAGGGTTTGGGTCCGATCCAGTTCGGATTTTGATCCACATTGTTTTGGTCTCTTATCAGTTGCTAGACACCGGAACCACATGGAGTTCTGATCAAGGAGCAGCGGTGCAGCAGGTGACCAGATCCAGGTCAAAGACCAAGACCGAAACGAGACCAAAGTCCAGGAGGAGGAAGGTCCAACAGTTTGTGTTTAGCAGCAGGGGTATGATCAGGAATCAATAATCATTAGACGGACCAAACAGCTGGCGGCTATGTTAACCTCTTGCTCTCCATAGGTCAGCTGAGGCTGTCAATCACACCGGAGGCAGGACAACTCACCATTTACAGTAAGTATGCATCTCTGTGAAGTAGGTCAGGTACTTGTCCAGCACCGGTCCCATATTGATTGGTCGGCTTCCTGTCTGCAGTCCACGAGGCCCGAGGGCTGATGGGAAAATCCTGCAGGTCATGTGACTCGTATGTAAAGGTGAGATGGTTTAGATGCTGCCCACCGGGTAAATGGTGATGTTTTGTAGCTGGCTCAACTATTTGTGTGTTCACAGCTCGGTGTGACCTCTGACCTCTGCCGCAGCATCAGGATGAAAACAGGAACGGTCCAGAACAATAAAAACCCAACTTACCAGCAGAACTTTTCTCTGTGAGTCATGTTCCCCTAATGTTCTGCTATTCCCTCTGAGGATGTTGGTTCTGGTACCAGATAAATGTCCTAAAGTAAACAGCCACTGGACTTATTTTGACAACTGCACACCATCAGAACCCATCAGAGCTCCCATAGGAACATCTATGAACAAATGTGAGGTCTTTTATCTTAGTGAGTGTTCCAGGTTCTACTCAGCCTGAAACAGATACATTTTCTTCTGTGAGTAGAAAATTGATCACACTTTAGTCTGCTGTAGCATTTTACCATGTGTTTACAGAGAGTAGAAAACAGGCTGATAGGGTCAGGATCTGGGGTGCATGCTAGTCCCTGTCGAGCACCGAGCCAGTTCCCATGTCAGAGGATGAAGAGAGTACATCCAGTTAGTCACAGTCCAAGAAACAGATACTGGGAGAATAGAGACAAAGATAGAATGATGAAATGGGGGTCCCTATGTCCTCCAGCAGTCTAAGCCTATAGCAGCAGAACTATAGAGATAG
>NW_015151542.1:176814-180633 GCF_000732505.1 Cyprinodon variegatus | reverse complement strand
GCTCATTTTTGCAATGTTCCTCAGATGAAAGAAGGAAATTCTAGAAACCTCTTTGATATGATCAAATATTTATGGGAACAAGATTGTACAAGGCAGCTGACAGGATATAAGATTTATTTGTTTTCGTTAAGTTTATTATGAGCAGCAAATCACTTTATTTATTTTTACAGTAAATTAAGAACTCCTGAAATTATTTTCAGATTACGTTAATTCCGTGTGAATTTAAGATTAGTATTTACCTTGTGATGACAACCTGCTGAGACTACTGGCACAATCTGAAGCCATTCTATGGGACTGATGGCCTTTATTAGGATAACATCTGAAGCAGCTAAAAACAGCCACTTAATATTTACTTTGTTATGGAAGACTGAATCAAACTGAGGAGGAACCCATAATGATACACAGGTCCTACCTGTTGGAACAATGTTTTTATTCTTCATCTTCACCTGCTGACAGGTGATTTCACCAAAATAGATACATTGATCTACTACCTTTCAAATAAACCGATAATGTTGTTGTGGTCACAGCAGGTTATGGCAAGCCAGTTTGATATGTATTTGTTTGACTGAACATGTATTCCTGATATCTGGGGTGGGCCGTGTGGGGGGAGGGGGTATTGTAAAAATTATTATTTTTAAACAAAATTCTAGATTTTTCAGCATCTAGACTAAACATTCTGAATGTCTGGAAATGTATTTCCGATCAACATATTTGTATTGTTACCGGTCGGTATTTGAATTATTTTGATTATGAAGTAATGTATTTCAGATATCATAAATACATATTCAGTGAAGCGCATAAATATCAGAATGGCCACTTAAAATGAATAACCTTCTACACTACTTGCCCTTTCTTTCTGAAACTGAGTTTCTGCTGCAAAAAATTAATTTAGAAAATATTACAATTCAGTCTGCTTGTCATTTTTATCAGGAAGAATCTAATTTTAGTGATCTACAAATGGAACAACAGAGATGACAGTTCTTTTAATAAATTTCAAAACGACCTGCCATACAGGACTGAAACAGGCACTGCCTGTGGCCTGTCGTCATGGTGTCTCATTGAATCGGGATCTACTTAGAGTTGACTGAACTACTGTAGAGCAGCTGCTGTGAAACGGAAAACTCAGATATTCCAACCTTAGGCTATATCAATTCAGAGATGCAGATTTGAATGTGAGTTAAACCTGCGTTGGGAAACTGACCCCTGGTCCAAGATTTGCTAATCAGTTCTTCAAAAACAGACTATCTAATAGGACAGAAGCTGGTTCTTCATGTTCCTTCATGTTAAAAAGGATTTATTGCCACCCACTGTCGCCACACGCATGTCAAAATTCAGGTTGCTGAAAAGTTCTGCTGGGTTCCCTCAGGTTTCTGGTTCTGAATGTAATTGGACAACTGGGTTAAGATGAAAGTGAATAGAATCCAGATTCTACCTCAGGTCACATGAGCTGGACCTTTTGGTACAGAAAACCCATGAAGTGAATGATGTGACCTTTAATCCATGACCCTGACCTCTGATCCATAACCCCCACCTATGACCTGTGTTTCAGGAGCGTGTCAGAGCCCCTCCTCCAGGGCAGGTTGGTGATCTCGGTGCACAGATGTCTACCCGACTCCAGGTAACTGATAACCTACTGCTGCCGTCTCCTGGCAGGAGAAGGGCTGGAACCCAAAGCGTTCATTATGGTAGATGCACGGAAAATGAGCCATCCATCACAGCGTCTGTAGAGTTTATACTTGGCTTTCCTCCCGTCATGGCCGGCTCTGGGTGCTGTGTTCAGCACAAAGAGCGAGCTGACACCACCACACTACACAAGGACGTTAAAAAATGCAATTTGCAACTTTATTAAAGCCTCTTCATGCCATCCAGGAGCCACTGTCATTTCTTTCCTGGATTTTTTCCACAATCTGTTAATAGTGTTGATATTTATGGGCTAAATCACCGGATTGCTCCAGCAGGAGCTGGTGCTCGCTATGTTTTCCGTGCGGCTCCATCTGAGTAGTTCAAAATGTTCCTAGATGCTCCATGGGGACAGAATTTCCAAACGCAGCACCTAGGAAAATGTGTCCATCCAGAGGGGCATGGAAACCCAAAATGAAGGAATTTGGCTGCACAGACCTCGCGGTTTGTCACGCATAAACCAAGCTTAATAGCCGTCTCTAAATCTCCACAGGTGCAGCCAGCTGATTGGTTGTATGAGTTTTGGAATTGGATCCCTCATCAGATCTTCTCAGGTAAGTCTAAACCAGTCAGAGCAGGACATGCTGCTCCAGGATTGGCTGTAGATGTTTAGACACGCCTAATGATCCCCTCTGGTCCCGCCCCTCTCCATGTTGTCAGCTAATCACTGGTTGGTTCTACCTGCTGAGGGAAGAGATTGGACAGAGCAAACACATGAGGGTGACATCACAGAGAAACAGACCAAAGAAAAGCCACCTGGTAAAGCTGGAGCAGCAGGGGCTGGAGCCTAGAGGTAAGTCCATGTTGAGACTGCTCTGTGGTTGGCTGTTCCTCATGATGTGACCTTACTAACAGCTGATGGGTTGAGACTTGAGCCAATGAACTGACTTGATGTTCATTGGTGCAGTAGATGATCCAGAGCCAAGAGGATAAAACTGCTCCGCTTCCTCTAGACTGAAAAGTTTGTTTCAAGGTCTGGGTCTGCCATGGAATCGAGCTCCTCCAAGACTGATATGCCATGTTTACACCTTATCAGTTTAGCTAGCCAGTCTAACTTTTTCATATTAAAGGTCAATATTTCATGGCTATGGCTGTGTATAGCTCCCGGCAACCTGAAATTATTTCAAAAAAAGTATGTCGCCTAGCATCCACAAACTATATCAATCCATTAAATCAGTATTTGACCGCCAGCGCCTTCTGGAGTTACGGTCAAGTGTTTTCAAATTCATAAATACAACTACTCTTTTATTGTTTACGTAGCTTCAGATTGCTCCGGGCAAAAGTCTCAGAGGCCCTCAATGCCGTGGACTTGCAGATCAGGACACGCCGCAGGAGGAGGAGCAAGCAAAGAGGGTGTGGCTGGCGGCAAATGTGCGGCTGCAGAGGAGGGCTAACGGCAAAGCTAAAAGCAAACTCCTACAAACCGCCGCATCCTTCAGTCTTGCTTTCCAATGTCCGCTCACTTGACAACAAAATGGATCATCTTCAACTTGAACCCTCTTCAAAGAGTGAGTTTAGTATTGGCTGCGCTGTCATCCTGACCGAGACATGGCTTAACTCAACAATACCGGACAAAGCTGTTAGCCTGGACGGGCTCACATTATACTAGTCGACAGAAACAGCAAACTCAGCGGTAAGACCCAAGGAGGTGGTTTCTGTATTTACATCAACAACAACTGGTGCTAGATCAGTCTCCAGCTTCTGCTCTTCAGACTCCGAGTTTCAGACTGTTAACTGCAGGCCGTTCCATCTGCCCAGAGGGTTCAGTGTGGTTAGCATCACTGCTGTTTATGTGCCACCCAGCGCTAACACTAAAGAGGCCATGAAGATTCTATACCAGGCTATCTCTGAGCTCCAATCTGCACACAGAGGCTGTTTCCATCATTGCTGGGGATTTTAACCAGGTTAACTTGAAGACTATTTTCCTCATTTTAACCAACATTTGGACATTGCAACTGATTTAAGGAGAAGACCAAGGAGATCATGGTGGACTTCAGGAAGAAGCGGCCTAACCACGCTCCACTGCTCATCAACAGCTCAGCTGTAGAGGTGGTCAGCAGCACCACATTCATCACAGACACCCTCATTTGGACTGGAAACACCACCTCACTGGTCCAAAGGGCCCAGAAGCCCCCCCCC
>NW_015151542.1:172457-176577 GCF_000732505.1 Cyprinodon variegatus | reverse complement strand
CCCTCCATTAAAGACATTTCATCCCAGCGCTGCGTGTCCCGTGACATCATCAATGACACCTCACCCCCCACCATGGACTGTTCATTCAATGCAGGACCAGCAGATTCTGCAGCAGGTGCATTGTGGGGTGAAGGGGATATGTCTGCAGCAGTGGTGTAGGGGTCACAGGATTGTCAAACCTTTTGAAGAAGTTGTTCAGGTCATTTGATTTCTCCATTGTCCCTTCACTGGCCCTGGTCTTTGCGTTTTGGCCTGTGATGGTCCTCACACCTTCCCAGATGGCTCTCATCTTATTTTCAGCTTCTGCTCCACCTTTCTCCTGTAGATGTCTTTGGCTTCCCTCACACCGTGTTTTACCTCCTGCTGTTCTGCCTTCATGGCCTCCTTGTCTCTGCTCCTGAAGGCAGCCTTCTTCCTGTTTAGGAAAGCTTTCACTCCCCTTGTTACCCAAGGCTTGTTATTTGGGTAGTAGCAGACTGTCCCAACAGGCTGTAGGGGAACCAGGTTGTGGTCCAACTTGCCCATTGGGGGGAGGGGTGTGGCTCTGTATGCATCCCTTACATTAGCATACAGGAGATGGATTGTCCTGTTTCTTGTTAGACAGTCAACAGTCTGATGGAAAACAGGCAAATTCGAGTCAAGGGTTGCATGGTTAAAGTCACCCAAAGTTATTATAAATGCATTAGGGTGCTGAGTCTGTAACCTGGCTGTGATGGCGTGTATCTCCTCACAGGCAGCTGCTGTGTCCTCTTTCGAGAAAATATAAACACAGATGGTGATCATGTGACTCAATTCCATTGCCAGATAATATGGCTGCAAGCTAACAGCTCGAGGTCCCGGCAGCATAACAATCTGTACTAAGATATGTCCTTGGTTACCCCAGCGGTGGTTCACAAACATGATCAAGCCCACACCTTTTGTTTTTCCACTAGCATTAGTGTCCCTGTCGGCTCTCACCGCAGTGAATCCCAGCAGGTCCACATTAGCGTCCGGTACGAGGCGCTTTAGCCATGTCTCCATAAAGATGAGCAGGTTGCTTTCTCTATAAATCTGATGGTTGTTCAGTGCAGTCAGCTCATCAATCTTGTTATACAGAGAGTTCACATTCCCCTTGATTATGGAGGGGATTAATGAGTTGTAGTGTCTCTGATTCTCCACTAGCCTGGCCTTTTGCTCAGCACGGACTTTGCAGCCCCTGTATTTCCTCCTCTGCTCCTCGAGGATGGCGTGTTGTATACCAGCATATCCCATTGTTCTCAGTGACACCAGTTCCTCTCTAGAGTACATAAAAAACCAGCTTCATGTTAATTTCAATAAATATAAAATCATCCCACAGTAGAACTAATTTAAAGGTAAAAAAGTGTGAACAAATAGTATAAACTAGAGAGCTACAGGAGAGGCTGCCGTCTCCTACAGTGCACACAGCCATTAAATTATATAAATAAAAAAATTAAATCTCCAATAAATTTATTTAATGAAGTAAAATTTTAGAAGCCGTAATCCAGAACTAACCAACAAAAAACTCAGGAACCAAAAACTAGGACACTTTATGGATGAATAAACCGAAGGGAATGAGGAACAGAACAATGAATAATCAACTGATATGGAGCAGGTGTGGACAGAAGGATCTCGAACAGGCATCCCCAAAGTCGGTCCTTGAGGGCCACTGTCCTTCCGGTTTTAGAGGTCTCCCTGCTCCAGCACAGCTGATTTACATTGATAGTTGATTAACAGGCTTTTGCTGAACTGCAATCATCAGAATCAGCTGTGCTAAAGCAGAGAAACCTCTAAAACCTGCAGGACAGCGGCCCTCAAGGATTGACTTTGGGGATGCCTGATCTAGAAGGTAGATGGGGCAAAGAAGACAGGAAGGGGGAAGGGGGGAACGGAGAGTTAACAAGAAATACAACATTGCATACATATAGCCAGAAAAGTACTTATTAGACACTGAATGAAAATGTAACCAATGACATAAATTCAACTTTAACTGAAAACCCAAAGCAAACACTTAAAATGAACCAAAAAGTCCAAAAAGATCAGAATCATGACAGGTAGGTTGACACCAAACATGAATCCTTCAGCTGAAGCAGAAGATTTCCATTTTATCCCTATGTTATATTCCTTTCTGATTTGGTTTTCAGAAAGGAATATAACAAAGTAAGACCGTGACAGTGTTGAATACTGACAGGGTCAGTCAACTGATTTAAACACTGATTTTAACACTGAAATCCTGCGCTACTGATTTTAACATCCATCCTGACACTAAAGGTGATGCCTTAAGAGCAGCCTTTAATGCTATCTTAGACACTATTGGCTTTGAACTGTAAAGTGCCTTGAGATGACATGTGTTGTGAATTTGGCGCTATATAAATAAACTGAATTTAATTGAATTGAAATTGAATATAGCTGGGTATCATCAGCATAACAGTGGAAATTAATCCCATGCTGTCTAATAATTCTACCAATTGGGAGCATGTATAAAGTAAAGAGAATTGGTCCTAGCACTGATCCCTGTGGTACTCCACAGGCAACCCCCGAGCGTGTTGAAGATCTATCATTAGATTTAAACCAGTCTAGAGCTGTTCCTTTAATTCCAACAAAATATTCAAGTCTTTCTAAAAGAATATTATGATCAACNTTTTCTGACCGCAGTTTTAGGTCTAAAGAATTAAGAACATGAATATAAGTTAAAAGAATTAGTTTATAAGCATTTTTCATTTTTTGTACCGTTTTATTTTGCATTTTTTGGAGAAAATAAATCTTTTGAGTTTGAAACCGGAAACGCGAGTTGGAACGTGACTTCGTCGGACAACGTGACTTCACACTTCACAAACAAAAGGCGCACATATAACAGGTCATTTTACAAAAGAAAAATAAATGGGAGGAAACTGCAGCTTATCTGGCATCTGAAGAGGAAGACATTTTTTGTAAAACTACCTTAAAACGTAAAAAAAGGCGGTGCTGAAATTAAGTGTACGTCACACCAGAGAAAAAAAGATGCACTTCAGGCCCATTAACAAAATCTTAAACACTTTGTAAACACAAGCCCCTCATCCCCTCCACACTTTTGCCCTTGACTTTTTTCTTCCCCTCCAAATCTTAACCACCCCTTGTAGTCATCCTCGCACATAACCCCATTATCACTTAAAACTGTAAAATCTTCTGTTCATCTTCAAAAGCCTGCTACAGTCAACATTTAGCTGAAGCTAAATACACCACGTGTGGAACTGAAAACAATGCCAAACAAAGTTCATTTATACAGATAACGTTATGCTCAAGATTTCACAATAGTTCCTAGTGACCAATCTATATCCTATTGGTGTTGATGAACAAGCCCAGGCAAGACCTGACTTTGCAGTCAGAAGGTGGGGTCAAAACACTTGTTTTTCTCTCGCTCTCTTGCGCGTTTTTTTTTTTTTTACTTAGTAACTAAACCAAACATTGAAAATGTATCGGAGTAAAAGTATGCAAATAAGTTTGTAAATGTAGTGAAGTAAAAGTGAAAAGTGAAAAATTCTTAAAAAAATGTAAACTCTTGGAAAGTATAAAGTACTCCAAAATATACTTAAGTACAGTAGTGAAGTAGTTTTACTTTGTTACTATACAACACTGCTGGCCAGACTAGGACTGAGAGGCGACACAATAAAGTGACCTACAAGATGTTTTTTCTTTCTTTTTCCAGAGTTAGAGACTGCTTATAATTCCCCCTGATTTGTTAATTAACACATCAGTAGTCCACCTGATGTGTTGAAGACCAGCTGTTCTGCAGACAACGTTCAAAATGTATAAGGGACCAAGATAAGCACAAAGACGACGACACCCACCTGAAGATGTCTGACATCAGCTTTGGCTTTTTGGTCTTTTAATTACAGAACGTGAATAAGAGGGGAAACATGTGTTGTATTTTAATAAAAGATTAACATTTTTAGCATCTGAGTGTTTGTTACTAGTTTCTTAATACAAAAGAAAGTACAAGTGTTACATGACCAGCTAATGGCTGATGGTAAGTATTGACAGAGATTTTTGGATTGGAGAATGAACTCTGATGATCGGGTCATCTCAACTACCCTCAGACCATCAGACCTTGTAGATCCACATCTTGACTATAACTCAAGCAAAT
>NW_015151542.1:170870-171515 GCF_000732505.1 Cyprinodon variegatus | reverse complement strand
TGACCTCTAATCATCACATGAACCAGGACTAATGTATCCATTCAGGTCTTTGTAGAATAGAAATCTCACCTTGGAGAGAATGAAATATTTAGTTTGAGTGCATTTTAAGTGATATTTGAATCCAATAATGAAGTGAATTTATTTACGCCTCTACTTCAGGTAATCCTTGTGGAAAATGTTCAATAGTAAAGGTACTCATTTATGCAATTTGTACTGTGTGTAAAGTACACAGATAGGAATTATTGCAGTTGTTATGTAATTTCTAATGGAACCTAGGCAGTAGTTCAACTGAAGAAGCTCATTGTCAACTACATCCATCCACCTGTGACACAGCCAATCAGCTTTGAACCACACCTCCAGGAAAGCCAATGAGCATCCAACAGTGTTGTGCCTGAACGCGTTCATTGAACGAAAGTTCAAGAACTCGTTCATATTTTGGGCGAAGGTGAACTGAACGTACTGTATTACTGCCTGATGAACGTTATTGTGAACTCGTTCATTCTGGTGTCTGTGAACGGCACGCTCTCTCAGTTCAACTTCGTTCAATAGGTTGCCAAATTTCTATAAAGCCCTCCAGGCGAAACCCCAGCTAAATCACACCGTAAATAGGCGTTAATATGTAGCGGGAAAAACACCCAATCCGGC
>NW_015151542.1:155432-169656 GCF_000732505.1 Cyprinodon variegatus | reverse complement strand
CGTCTTACTTCTAGCTAGAGGGCGGACCTTCGTTTTGGGATTCCAGCTTTTAGTCCAGAGCTGCATGGGAATCCAGAGAAGAGTCTTCAGGTTTGGCTCAGAGGGCAGGCTCGGCAGGTTAAGCTCATCCAGAGCTTACAAGGGAAACAGGATTCCTGAAAGCAGAGACAAGGAGGAATTAGAATCCAATCAAGATTAGGAACAACAAAGATTCTCAGGAGATGCTAGGCTCAGGTGCTAACCAAACTGGATAAACACTGCGGCGTTGAGGCAAGGTCTGAAGGCAGGTTATAAAGGAGAGGATCCTCTTGGTGACGAGATGCGCCTCAGGTGTGTTGGAGGCTCAGCTCAGGAGGATCCACGGCGCACTCTGCTGGAGACAGGTGGAACAGCTTCAGATCCCAACACATCTTAAAAGGCCTCCAACAAGCACCTGTCTGTTTATGTGCGCAGGCGGCGGATGCACTATGACTTCATTCAGATGACACCGTTTCAATTGACCTCCTCCATCGTAGCTAAAGCTTCATCAGAATGTCATTCCTCCCGGACTCTTACTGCGTTCGGTGTCTCATCTCAACAGGTCCGGCAGAAGACCACCACGTTGAGCCTGGTTCTGCCAGAGGTTTCTTCCCAACAGGGAGTTTTTCCTCTCCACTGTTGCTTCATGCTTGCTCATCATGGACAGGTTCTCTCAACCTGTGTTATCCAAACTGGTCTTCCATCTTCCAGGTCCCTGAGTGAAGCTCTAGTATCAGTTCATGCAGTCCACTGGATCTCCCCATAAAGCTCAGCAGACCATCTCACTAACCAGCAGTCTACAGACTGACCAACTTCATCTATCTCCACTCCAGCACCAGTTTCAGGACTGGGGGGAAAAAGACCTATTCTTTGCTCCTGTTCATGCATATCTATCAAAATTAAGCGCTATGTTTCCTTCTGAGGTCTGAGCACCAAAGACAATGTAATTGTATCAATAAATTTCTCCTAATTGCCTTTTCTCTTCATGTGAGTTTCTCAGATTGAAATAAGTTTGGCAAAAAAAGATGATACAGTACATCTTACATACAAAACCAAATTAAACAAAACACTAAATGTTAACTTCAAAAGTAGAGGTGCACAAAAAATTCCATCATCATGCTCTTTGTCGTCATGTCCACTTCCATCATCTTCCGCTCTGTCCTCTTGTCCACTTCCATCATCTTCCGCTCTGTCCTCTTGTCCACTTCAATCATCTTCCTCTCTGTCCTCTTGTCCACTTCCATCATCTTCCCCTCTGTCCTCTTGTCCACTTCCACCATCTTCCTCACTGTCCTCTTGTCCACTTCCCCCATCTTCCTTTTTGTCCACTTCCATCATCATCCTCCTCTCTGTCATCATGTCCATTTCTGCCATCTTCCTCTCTGCCATCTTGTCCAATTACATTATCTTCCTCTCTGTCCTCCTGTCTCTCTCTATCCACTTCTTGGTCATCTGCATTACTATAATCTGCCAAACAAATCTGAGACAAATGTAGAGCAATCAAATGCAGCCTTGGTTGTTTAAAACATATGGTTGAACATTGGGATATAAAAATAACTACATTTACTAGATAACATATCTTTCTCCTGAACTTACCTTTTCAGTAACTTGTCTTCTGTAAAGGGATGTTCTTGGAACTTAAGATGTATAGAGAAATCTCTTGTAGAACAATTTTGTCTGCTTCTGTGGATACAGTAAAACAACATACAGTGAAAACAAAGAAATAGAAAACCTGAACAAGGTAGGAGCTTTAACCACTAGCTAGCACTAGTGTTAATGTATGATTACTCTTGATGACTTACAGTGGAAATATTTTAGGATGAAGATATAATGCTGGAAGTAATTGTTAGGAATCTTGTCTGTGTTTTTTTGTGTTTGTCTTCCTTCCTCCACCAGGCGGTGCCTGGTTCTGATTCTCCTCCTCACACACCTGCAAGGAGTTACCTCGTTAATGGAGTGTGCTTAAGCTGCTGACTGCCACTACCTCGACGCCAGAGTGTTTGCCAGTTTTGGGTCCTCTAGCCAAGCTGAGTTTTGCTGAGTCAAACTGAGTTTTTGTCAACCTGAGTCTTAACATTGTTTTTTGTCTTTGCCTCTCGGCAGGAAATCATCCTGCAAACTGGATTTTTCGGACCTTCTCTCCCTGGAAGGATCTACTGAGCTTCAAACTGAGCTAAGGAAACAAACTGGAGGTTTGGATCCACTTTTCCCTGAGGAAACGTTTGAGCTTCACACTGAGCAAGGGATTTATCTGCACAACAGTCCGTTCAAGTACCGCAGGAGATCTGAGTGGCAGTCAGTCGTTCTCCGTTCATCTAATAGCAACCACATTCTGGGTAACCCTGCTCCACCCTCTGCCGTATGAGACAAACACCGGAACACATTCCTCATCTACGGGAGTCTAAGAGTCAACCTAATCTCTGGAAATGTGAGTCTGCCAACCAATTCTCCTCTTCAAGTTCGAGAATCTATTCTCCCACTGAACCTGAACTAACCGCAGTGTCACCTTTCAGTTCCAGTTGAGCAGTGTTCAGAGCAACACTGGAATCTCCACCAAACTTCTCAATAAAACCTGTTAAACTTTTTTTCCATGTCTCTCTGGACTGGTTAATCTGCACGTGCGTCCGAGCTCCTGATAAAATCATGACAGAACACTCTGGCCAAACAGCTGACCCCGCAGAAGCCATTCAGAGAGCCATAAACCAGCAGGCATGATAACAGCCTGGTCGAGCTGGTTAATCAACAGACCGAATTAAATCACAGTGTAACAGATCTAACTGAAGCTGTACGTTTTTTTCTCCAGGCTTCAGGCCCAGCCGGCGAGCTAGCCCCGCAGCAAGCTAACCAGGCCATTTATTCTTTCTCCCATTCTGAGTGCCAGTTGGCTAACCCCCACAGGTTTGACGGAGACCCCCAAAAATTCCATGGATTCCTCATGCAATGCATCATTCAATTCAACCACGCTCCGAGTAAGTTTCTCCAGGATTCTACAAGGATCTCATATATAATCTCTCATCTAACTGACCGAGCTCTGGACTGTGCTGAGGTAAGATTTTCCTTATCCACTAATTATGACTGCACCTTTGATCAGTTTATCAAGGAGTTTAAATTGACTTCCAACCAAGAAACTGACAAATCTCTAACCTTTCGTGAGTTGTTAAGATTAAAAGAAGGACAAAGATCTGTTTCTGATTTTGCCATTGACTTCCGAATAATGGCTGCTGCCTCAGGCTGGGATAAAGTAGCCCTTCAGGGGTTTTTGCTCACGCCCTAAATGACTCTATCAAGGACGAGCTAGCCATGCTAAATGGACCTGACTCTCTTAAGGAATTAATAAACCTCTCGATCCGTTTAGACAATCGGATTCGAGCCCGAGCTAAGGAAAGGGGGAGCAAGACAGCTTCTCCCAAATTTCAGTCAAACAGTTTCCCCACTGAGCCACCTGCTAATCCATCTGTTACGTTCAAAAATGTATGTTCATAAAAGAGAAACTGAGTCCGCACAGAATAGGGATTTTTGGCCTCCTCAGAGGGAGAGAGCCACGTTCAGCCACATCTGCTCTCTGGTGGGTTTCATCAGCAGAAGCCTTTTTATTAGCAGATCATAACACATGGGGTGGGTTACAGAATAGTGTTCTTCTGACAAGGCAATTGATCAGGTCATAGGACAAAATGCTCCTTCTGATTGAATCACAGAATAGAGTGGTCTCCCAATAACTGTGATTATCCTTGCACAAACATCAGCAATTTTCTACCACCATTGCGTGACAGTTTGCAGTAAACAGAGTGAAGCATCTAATTTCTTCAATGTTCAATATGTACACACATTAACTTTATAATCATCATTGAATAGACCTGACATTTACCTTCTGTTGTGCATATAAACATTAGCATGTAGCACTTCTAAAAAGATTTTTACTACACACATCATAAATCCATTGCAGATAGGGAATTCAGTAATCAAAGATTAACATGCAAAACACAAAAATATGAAAAGGATTAAAATGTAAAACTTAAGCAAAAATTTTATATTTATTACGAGTGTAAAAAGCTTCAAAAACCTGTCCCTTAAGTAGGCAAAACCTCTCCAATAGAGGAAAATTCCAACCCGATCCTCCCCGAGGAAGCGATCATTATCCCTGTAACATATTACACAGTTGCAAATCATCAGTATCTTTATCAGCATCTTGGCGGAGTTGAAAATAAGTTACAGCTGAATACAGGATTAGAGTGGATCCTATCATTCTCTGAATCATTGACTGGAGACATGGTATTAAGCAACAAATAAAAAGGAAAAATATGAAGAACAATCCTACAAATGCTATCTTCATTAGCACCTGCCACCATGATCCCATGGTGAACCAACTTGTCCATGGTGCTGGATTTGCACCGGAGGTGTGAACAGTCTGTTTTGTTCAAACCTTCAGCAACGCAGTTGAAATGCTGCCACCACATCTTGGCACTGTAGGGATGACTTGGTGTTGATCCATCAAAAAACCATTCTGGTTTTCCTTTGTTTCAGGCGGTCAGNGGTCTCCCGATAACTGTGATTATCCTTGCACAAACATCAGCAATTTTCTACCACCGTTGCATGACAGTTTGCAGTAAACAGTGAAGCATCTCATTTCTTCAATGTTCTATATGTACACACATTAACTTTATAATCATCATTGAATAAACCTGACACTTAGATACAGATATATCACAGAAAAAATAACTTCACTTCAGATGGAGATCGTCTGTACAGCTACAACACTCAGAACAGCCATGAAATTTAGACATTCAGTGATAAAATGTCACAGGTAATTCAAGAAGGGTGATTATTTTTAATATTTTTTTAAGAAGGGGAATGCCATAACCCCTCATCCTCCCTCAACTCCAGTATTGGCTAGAGGTGACTAGATTTATGCTAAACTGCAATGTTTCTGGTCTTGCTTAATTTGCTGGTTAGAATTTGTCAAAAGCTACAAAGTAGCTCATGTGTTTGCAAACTCCTCTGTTTGTAGTTCACAGGTAAAAGGAAGCAGATCTCCAGCTGTCAGCAATCTGTCCATGAGGAGCGATCGATCCATAGAGGCAGTGCCTGATTTTGCTGGTGAAACGGCTCCAAGGTAAGTTTCACCATTTTTTTTAAAGCTTAAAGAAAGCTTATTCAAGGTTACTAAATAAAGTATTTAGACATTCAAACCTCACCTAGATAGCTCTGCAGTTACAGTGTATGATAAACTATGTCTGGTCTGGTAAACCTTTATTTGAATTGCAATTAGCATTCAGATAAATAAATAAATGAAGAACCTCTTTCAGTCTGTAAAACCATTGCAAAACTTAAAAAAATATTAGTCTAAGAACTATTAAGATTGTTTTTCAATTACCCTTTTCCTAGATGGCATATCAGGTTATTATATTGAATGAAATCCTTAAAGTCTCACTAAAATATGTTTCTTTTCATTATTTTGTAATGTTTTATTTCAGTATTTAAAAACCTGCCTATCAGCAAAGAGTTTGTTTTGGGGAACAGCCTCCTTCCCTCAGAGCATTGAAGATGGGTCGTAGATGGGTCTTCCAACACTGTAGCGCAAAGTCAGAAAAGCCAAGGAGTGGCTCCATAAGAAGCATATCAATGTTCTGGAATGGTCTAGCCAGTGTCCAGATCTAAACCCAACAGACAATCTTTGGATTAAGCTCAAACTCTGTTTCTCAGTGACAGCCCAGAAAGCTGACTGATCTAGAGAATATCTGTGTGGAGGAGTGGGCCAAAATCCCTCCTGCAGTGTGTGCTAATCTTGTGAAAATGAGGAACAGGAAATGTTTGACTTCTGTAATTGCTCACAAAGGCTACTGTAGCAAATATTAACATTAATTTTTACAGGTGTTTCCGTACTTATTTGCAGCTTAACATGCAAATTAATTATTTAAAAATCATCCTGAATTATTCACAGTTACCACTCCTATCTGATTTGTAAGGGTGAGAATTTGCAAAATCACAGGGTATTTAAATACTTATTTCCTTCACTGTGTATATAAGATAATGGTAAATGTACTTATACAGCACTTTTTTCAAGTTAGAAGACTTGACCAAGGCTCTCTACACTAGATTCAGGCATACTGTCACATAATGATGGTAGCGTGCCATACACAGGCTCCACCATCAGAAGNAGTTAGAAGACTTGACCAAGGCTCTCTACACTAGATTCAGGCATACTGTCACATAATGATGGTAGCGTGCCATACACAGGCTCCACCATCAGAAGGCAATGCGGGTGAAGTGTCTTGTCTAAGGACACAATGATGCTGAAAGCCAGAAGTGGGGCTTGAACCAACAACCCTTCGGTTGAAGGGGTAAACCTCAACCGAAGCAAGACCAATGCCACAATTGCCTACTTTTACCAGTGGCAATAGTGTGAAAAAAGATGAGCACAACTGTTTTATGTCTTTCTATCAGTGGCTAGAGGTGACTAGATTTATGCTAAACTGCAATGTTTCTGGTCTTGCTTATTTTGCCAGTTAGAATTATGCTTCATTTCATAGAAAGCACTAAACTATTTTGATTGGTTTTTGCGTATCAAATTTGTTAAAATCTACAAAGTAGCTCATGTGTTTGTTAACTTTTCTGTTTGTAGTTCACTTGTAAAAGGAAGCAGATCTCCAGCTCTCAGCAATCTGTCCATGAGGAGCGATCGATCCATAGAGGCAGTGCCTGATTTTGCTGGTGAAACAGCTCCAAGGTAAGTTTCGCCATTTTTAGTAAAGCTTAAAGAAAGCTTATTCAAGGTTACTAAATAAAGTATTTAGACATTCAAACCTCACCTAGATAGCTCTGCAGTGACAGTACATGTTAAACTATGCCTGATTTGTTAAACCTTTACTTGAATTGCAATTAGCATTCAGATAAATAAATGACTAAATAAATGAACTTCTTTCAGTCTGTAAAACCATTGTAATATTGGTGTAAGACCTATTAAGACTGTTTCACAGAGAGTTCTGTTTGAAATATGTATGATTGAATATAGTAACTTACTAACATAGACTAAAAAAACTACACCTCTAGGTTTTGTTATGCACGTTTCTTTGTGCTGAATTTCTGCTGCCTTGATCACGTTTGTGTCCTCTGTCAACACAAACACGACTGCTTTGTCTTGTCTTGGAAGCTAAAGGTATCAGTGTAATCCTAGTATGTAGTATAAAACAACTCATACTATAGAATGAATGATATTTTGTTGTTATGTTTTTCATCTTATAGCCAACCAAAGCAATGTTCAGTCTGTAAAGAGGCTTTAATAGCTGGAGAGTCGTGTCAGTCGTCTTCAACATCTGATGAATTTTGTCCAAAGTGCCAAAAAACAACTCCAGAAACACATGGTAAAGTTTTAAAAACTTTTTATTGCTCGTAACTGCTTATAAATTCTGTGCTTAGGAAATACCAGTTGTCTTAAACACATTTTAAACTTTAAGCAGGGTTAAGAGTTTTAGATGATGATTAACATTTGATATGAGTTCATCAATGTCAGTTTGGTTTGCTTCACAGGTGAAGGACTCGATTTAAAACTGAAGAAGAAACTTCAAAAAGAAATGCAAAGGAAATTCTCAGTTACAGCTGAGGGCAATGGTGACCCAAACATTTCACTGAAAAGTATTTACACAACTCTCTACGTGACCAAAGGAGAGAGTCTTTCTGATGAGCATGAGTTTAGACACCTGAAAGGCACTCTTAAAAAGCAGTCCTCAGAAGATTCCTCAGTGAACCTAACGGAAATGTTTAAATCTTTAGCGGACCAAGGGAAACCCCACAGAACGGTCCTGACAAAGGGAGTTGCAGGCATTGGGAAATCATTTGCTGTTCAGAAGTTCATAGTTGACTGGGCTGAGGAGGAAGCAAACCAACACATTGACTTTGTTTTTTGTCTTGCTTTTCGAGAATTGAACCTTGTTAGGAAGGAAAAAAGCCTCAATGAGCTTCTGAGTGATTTTCATCCAGCTCTTCAATCTCTGGAAGATCCTCCAGATTATACTAAAGCAAAGATAGTAATAATCCTTGATGGTCTGGATGAAAGCCGACTGAAGTTTAACTTTGAGAACAATAAGACAGTGTTGTCTCTGTCAGATGTAACATCTGTAGATAACCTGCTTGTAAACCTTATCCAGGGTAACCTCCTTCCTGAGGCAAGCATCTGGATAACGTCCCGTCCAGCAGCAGCCAGTCAGATACCTGCAGAGTACATTGATTTGGTGACAGAAATAAGAGGGTTTACCGATGATCAGAAAGTGGAATATTTCCAAAGGAGATTTGGTGATGATTTGGGTTTTGCTGCGAGGATAATATCACATATTCAGTCCTCTCAGTGTCTGGATATCATGTGCCAGATTCCGATCTTCTGCTGGCTTTGTTCGGTCTTATTCTCAGAGGTCTTTGGTGGAGATGAGAAAGCTGAAATCCCTCAGACTCTGACAGAGACGATGGCACGTTTTGTTTTTGCCCAAACAAAACGTAGAAGCAGAAAATATGATAAGAAGAGTAAGACCCACATGGAGAAGCTTCTGCAGACGCACAAAGAGTTTCTTTTAAAACTTGGGAGGCTTGCATTTTTCCAACTTCTAGATAATAATCTAATATTTTATGAGGAAGACCTGAGAGACAATGGAATCGACACAGAAGAAGCTTCTATCTATTCTGGTTTTTGCAACACGGTTCTCAGAGAAGAAAAAGTTTTCTACCAGAGAAAGATCTTTTTCTTTGTGCATCTGACCCTCCAAGAGTTCTTTGCTGCACTGTATGTCTATGAATGTTTCACAACCAAGAACACCAAAGAGCTTGTAGAATTCCTTAAGTTGGAGGAAAAAGATTATGCTTTAGCTGACCTTATAAAGATGACTGTTGACAAAGTTCTTAAAAAGAAGAATGGTCACTTGGACTTTTTCATGCGGTTCTTACTTGGCCTGATGATTGAACCCAACCGAAGACCTCTTCAGGGCATGTTGACATCTGTTGACCCAAATGAAGATGCAGACAAGAAAGTCTTAACTTACCTGAGATCTCTCCGAAGAAAGAACCTGTCTCCAGATAGCTGCATCAATATCTTCCAGGCTTTGGTTGAGATGAGAGATCATAAACTCAAAGATGAGATCCAAGAATATCTTCAACTGGACAATCGTTCAAAGAAAGAGTTGACTCCCCTACATTGCTCTGCCCTGGCCTACATGCTGCAGGTGTCCAAGAATGAACTGGAGGAGTTGGACCTAAAAAGTTACAACACAACAGATGAAGGCAGAAGGAGGCTCATACCAGCAGTGAGGAGCAGCAAAAAGGCTGTGTGAGTTTCCTTTTTATAATAAAGGAAATGTATCTGTTTTGAGACGAGTGTTGAATATTAATGTTTTTCAAATCCAAAGGGTTTGGTGAAAGTTAAGCCTCTTTCCCACCAAAAACAACTGGCCTTCGGTTCCCTTCCCATTGGCAAAAAAAGCCATGTCTAACACCTAGCTTGGGTTCGTACACTGACTGTAGCACATCGACTAAAGCTTGTCTCCATACAAGTAAAAGTCGTAATTATTCGATTTCCCCAAAAGTTCTCAATTTTAGGGCATCCCTTCATAAGAAATATGAAAACATTAAGAATGTGTTTAAGAGTTCCATTTTCGGTCATAATTCCATCCTTTTTCTCATCAGTGTGCGAGAGGGGAGGTAATTCTCGGCAGCCAGGTATTTCTCGGCATAGGGTAGCTTGCTTTACACAACAGTAAGCACATGAAATTATTTTAAAAAATCATCAAAAACCTACATTTGTTGGCTTTTAATCTTTCCCTAACTTTGCCTAAACTGCAACCTGTGTAAGCTCTATTGGAACAAACAGTTGTTTCCAGTGTTCGGCTGCTTAGAATTTCAGGCCTGCTGCAGAAAAGCTAATGTCCTTTCCTCTTAGATACTATTTGACTCCAAGTTCTGGTGTCTCAAAGTTGCCTGCACACTTGAAGCGATATTTGCAGAAAGTCTGTTTTGCAGAATCTGGTTCTGAAGTTAGGCCAGTCCACTTAGCTTTTGGTTGTTCAATCGTTCTGATTTCCGTAGCCTACCAGTGATGTTAATCTCGAGTCATTCTGCTCGACACTGCTTCGACCATTTTGAAGCAGAAGTGTCGCTGATAACTATTCCAAGGCCACCCAAGTCATGTGACTGATGCGAGCAAGGCCTTGTTACGTCACACGTCGTTTCAAGTTTCATAGTAAATTCAAGTAACCTGAATATTTCAGTACTAATAATATATTTAAGAGCATCAGAAAGGGTGTTTCATGATGATAATATTGTAATATTTAATAAAATTTATTAATAATAGATTCGATTTCAAAGGCGATTTTCTGGACAAAAAATAAAAACACAACGGCAGAAACAAAGTCAGAACGCAGAATAAAAACATCCACCTTATTTTGGGTAATCCTCGCCTATTTTGCATACCCAAATGGATAAGCAAATAATTAAATAAATAAAAAGGAACTGTAAGCCCAAATTACATGTGCAATACATTATTTGTAATCTAACACCGTCTAGTTTCCTAATATATAAATTAAAATTGGGTTACTAGAACACAGACCAACCTGCATCAGTTCAAACATGACTCAAAGTTGTTGTTTTGTTTTTTCCTCGGAAATGAGCAGTTATAAAGACAGTCTTGAGAAAAAGCAGGTTTTATTGTATTATATTTTTTCTACATCATGTCAACCACAAATGCAGAAAATTTCAGACCTCTAGCTATAACAGTCCCAGAGCTGTGGGGTTTGAAACTTTTGGTGTCAGCTTGGAGCTGCGCACAATGGCTCCACCTGCTGGTAAAAATGTTACCGGTAGAATTTTATATATTCTGAGTTATTAGCCCCACTTAAAACCTCTTAAAAGTTATGCCCTGGTTTCCTTAGATGTTGCTCTCCATTGTTTACTTTCCTGATTTCTGTTGCACTGGTGACATAATCAACACTAACCCTTTGTGATAGTGTTACAAGATATGACAGGGGCGACGCAGCTTGCCAGCTAGGTGTTAGAGCCTCACCAATGGGAAATGAGCCAAACGCCAAAGGAGCCGAACCAAATTAGGGCTGTACATGTGCAATGTACTTGTTACTAACATGAGGTTGTACATTTGTTATAGTTTAAAAGACTGCAAGGTGACTGCAGAGTGGATTGAACACCTGGTCTTTGGTTTAAAGTTCCCATTTTCCCCGCTCCGAGATCTCGACCTGAGCAACAATGATTTGATGGATTCAGGTGTGAAGTTACTCTGTGGCGGGCTGTCGAGTCCCTGCTGCAAACTCCAAGTATTAAGGTATTTATGCACATCAAAATACAATCTATTTTCTTAAAGCTGTCATAATAATGTTATTTCTTTTTTCGGTGTTAAAATCGGTATGACCGGTGTCAGAGCCTGGTCCGCATGGCCGGCAGAAAGTCGGACTCGTTTCCGGTGAGGGTTGGACTATGCCAAGGTTGCCCTTTGTCACTGATTCTGTTCATAACTTTTATGGACAGAATTTCTAGGCGCAGGCAAGGTGTTGAGGGGATGTGTTTTGGTGGACTTAGGATTGCGTCTCTGTTATTCGCGGATGATGTGGTCCTATTGGCTTCATCAGGGCGTGATCTACAGCGCTCACTGGAGTGGTTCGCAGCTGAATTTGAAGCAGCCGGGATGAGTATCAGTGCCTCCAAATCCGAGACCATGGTCTTGAGCCGGAAAAGGGTAGAGTGCCCTTCTACCGGTTGGGGAGGATGTACTATCCCTTGTGGAGGAGTTTAAGTATCTTGGGTTTTTGTTCACGAATGAGGGGAAGATGTAGCTGGAGATCGACAGGCGGATTGGTGCAGCGTCTGCTGTGAAGCGTGCGCTGTACCGGTCTATTGTGGTGAAGAGAGAGCTGAGCCAAAAGGCAAAGCTCTCGATTTACCGGTTGATCTACATTCCTACCCTCATCTATGGTCATGAGCTTTTGGTCATTACCGAAAGAATGAGATCCCGGATACAAGCGGCTGAAATGGGTTTTCTCTGTAGGGTGGCTGGGCTCTCCCTTAGAGATAGGGTGAGGAGCCCAGTCATCCGGAGGGGGACTCAGAGTAGAGCCGCTGCTCCTCCACATCGAGACGAGCCAGTTGAGGTGGCTCGGGCATTGGGTTAGGATGCCTCCTGGATGTCTCCCTGGTGAGGTGTTCCAGGCACCTCCCACCGGGAGGAGGCCCAGGGAGAGACCCAGGACACGCAGGAGGGACTATGTTTCTTGGTTGGCCTGGGAGTGCCTTGGGATTCCCCCAGAGGAGCTGGCCCAAGTGGCTGGGGAGAGGGAGGACTGGGCCTCCCTACTGAAGCTGCTACCCCCGCATCCCGACCCCGGATAAGCGGAAGAAGATGGATGGTGTTAATATAACTTTATCCAGTATTCATTGTTTAGATGTTTTCTACAAATTACTGATGACGAGAGTCTTTGGCAATCAGTCTAACAGTTGCATCAACCCTTGGATGTTCTCAGGTTATCTGGCTGCTGTATCACATGGACGGGGTGTGAATATCTGGTCTCAGCTCTCAAGTCCAACCCCTCCCACCTGGTGGAACTGGACCTAAGCTACAACCATCTGGGGGAAACAGGAATCAAGCTAATTTCTGAGCAATTTAAACAACAAAAACTCAAGTAATTGTAATGCTATTCCTTTGAATTCTCGAAACCAGTCCAAAATGGCCATATATAGTACTTTAAATAAGTTGGTTTCTAACTGTGATCTCTCTCTAAAGTTTTAAACATGATGGAAGTAATCGGACGAAACCAGGATTCTTAAAGTGTAAGTAGATAACTTTTTATTTTAGTTCCTTTTTTCTGGTGAGTAAAAAATCAAAAAGAATACAATACAATATTGCTAATGTCACATTACCCCTATATGGTTGGACTTAATCCATAAATAAAACCAAGACCAACAGTAGTTTTCAACTGTCAAAGTGTCAAACAGCTATTAAACACAAAGATAAATCACATGAACAACTTTTTTATAAGTTGAATAATCGAGGAATGAGCATGAAACAAAATAGTTATTATATATAGGTATAAATATTAAATCCAGATCAATAACACTGAGTGGCAGAAGTCTTTTTTGGCTGTTTGCAGCAAAAATATTTTTATATCAGCTGATAAATCGGCCTGCGAATTAATCACGCTCTACATTTTCCACTCTCTAATGTATTTTTATAATATTTTTGTTTTTCCAGATGCCTGCAAACTTACTCTGGACTCCAAAACTGCACACAAGAATCTGCTTCTATCTGACGGGAACAGAAAGGTGACCTGGGTAGAGAAAGAGCAGCCCTATCCTGATCACAAAGAAAGGTTTGAGCACTTCGCTCAGGTCCTGTGTGAACAGGGCCTACAGGAGCGCTGCTACTTTGAGGTGGAGGTGGTGGAGCCCTGCACTGTTGGCCTAGCATACAAAAGCATCAACAGAAAAGGAAACACAGTGGACCACAGGTTTGGGATGAATGAAAAGTCCTGGTCCCAGAGTTTATCAGGACATGGTTCCTACATATGGCATAAAAACAATGGTATATTTGTCTCCTCTTTGCGCTGCTCTCGTGTTGGAGTGTACCTGGATTATGAGGCTGGCAGCATATCTTTCTACAAAGTTTCTAATGACAGCCGCAGTCGTCTTCACACCTACAAAGATCTGAGGTTCAGTGAGGCCCTCTATCCCGCTGTTGAACTTCATCCTCATTCTTCTGCTTTTTTTTTGTAAGCTAACATTACATAAGGAAAGTGCAAAGCACAGAGGGAGGAGATGGACGAGTTTCTTTAATCTTAGGGCTGTAATATTCCAAAGTAAGAATTGGATCTTCCCTTATATCCAATATTACAACTAAAAAAGATCCTATATTTTTAGATAATAAAAAATATATTTAGAAAAAAAAAACCTCCTGTATTGTAACAATTAAAAACTGACCTGCTTTGACCCCAAAGGGAGACTCCCATCCCTGTGAGTTTGTTTATTCTTCTGTAGATGCATTGCTGTATGTAAATAGTTCATGATTAAACAGAGTTTTGATTTTCTGGTATATATATATATATATATATATATATATATATATATATATATTAGTGCTGTCAAAATTATCGCGTTATTAACGCGTTAACGCGAGGCCATTTTAACGGCGATAATTTTTTTAACGTGAGATTAACGCTATGTGGTTTTATGG
>NW_015151542.1:135016-154706 GCF_000732505.1 Cyprinodon variegatus | reverse complement strand
GACCTGGATGCTCCAAAAAGCCTCCAAATGGGAGAATGAAAGTACAACTGTTTTGTCAAACCAGTAAATTTTTTTGACTGTAAATAAGTTTGATGTTTTATTTGTGCTCCTTATGAAATAATAATCAGTAATTGATAAGATTTTACAAGCAGTATTTGTTTAAACACTTTGGTGAAACAAGTAGAGCATCCTGTTTCCTAAACATTTAGTTTATCTTTGTTCCAGCCTCTAACACAGTGGTTCTGTTTCATTTTATTATTAGACCATGGATCAAACATGCATCCTCTAGTTGGTTAGGGCTGCACAACAGATGGGGTATATTCACTACTTCACTACTTCCTGCACTTCAGCTAGCTACTTAGTTTCCTGTTTTTCATTACTGGTCAAGCTGATTAATCCAGGTGTGTCTGACCTCAGTAACCATGATGATATTAGCCAGACACACTTGGATTAATCAGTCTTTCCACTAATAAAAGACAGGGAACTAAGTAGCTAGCTTAAGTTCAGGAAGTGGTGGAGTTTGGCATATAATGCAATCGCTCTGTATCTTTATCACAATTTACTGTATGTAAGACAGATAAGGAAGAACTGTCACATAAATGTTTGCTTATTATTCATCTGTCATGTAGTTGAGGTTTCTAGGCCTGTAATACTGTATACTCAATGATGCTTGCTTACTGCAGCATAAACAGTTTTCTAAGCTGAAGTGGTGGTTATGTGTTCATAACAAAGAATCAAACATCAGCCTGATTGAACCTTGTTTAAAATAAAATAAAATAAATGTAAAGATGAAAACCTTCAATTTACTTGTTTCCGCATAGCTGGATAGACTACTGACTTTTGGAGGTTAACATTGGCTATAAACCCAAAACATAAAGACATGAATCCTTGAAACCAACTTTTCTTTATCTCCATTTGCTACCGTAATCTACTTTCTGTTTTCTTTTCTTAAGCTTCATTCATGTACAGCACTTTGAATTGTCTTGTAACTGAAATATGCTATAGAAATAAATGTGCTATTGAAATAAACTTGCTAAAACCCTTTATTTTTATGTTTAAAGCAGTCATATAATTATGCCAGCATTCACCATTTAAACCATATATGATATGTTTTATTAAAATATGGTGTAATGTTGCGCTCACTGTAAAAAATCTAAGATGAATCTTTCTAACATACATAAACAGCTTTCCTCTGTATCAGAAGATTCAGAAAGAGGACAAATATAATAAAAATAAAATTAGTTTCCTTCTTATGTCTTCAAGGAAATTGGGAATGTATTTCTTTTTAAATAAGTATATAAACAAATTAATAATTGTCTGCTACTGTGTGAGGAAAAAGTGCATTAATTAAAGCAGGTTCAATATTTGTTGAAAAGTTTTTCTTCATACATTTTACTTTATTAACCTAATAGGCACACAATAAAAATGTATCACCACTGAGATAGATTTATGTTGCCTCTGTTACTCAGTTAGTCTGCTGTTTCTCAGCTCAGGTCTCTAATAACTGGGGATCAGTTAGAATATCTCTAAGGATCATTGGATGAGACTTTCCTCTATCAGTACAACTTTCAGGATGAGTCGCCTAAATTAACATAATTTGCATCTGCAGCTCCATAAAGCCCAGGAGGAAACATCTGTTGGCTGTGTTTCCATTGTGTTTCTTTTCATTAACTATTTACTTTATAACTTTAGGTGAACCAAACTGTTGAAATGGACAACCAGTTCCTGTTTAATACTAGTTAAAAATCACCAGATTTTTTTCTCTGAAAGGATCTTTTGTAAATAGAATTAAAGTCTTTAGTCTGAGAGCAAAGATTAAGTCTGACTTTAACGGTCTGTTGATAAACCCAACTACACCTGCTTATCTGGTTTGTGTTCAAACAAAGGATTAAGTTTTATTCAAATTCAAACTGACATGGCATAAAAGATTAAATAATTTCTCAGGTTACACTTTATTATTTTGAAAGAGTCCAAGATGAATAGAAGTAAAGAAAATGCTTGCAGTTTAAAAGAACAGCCTGGAAGACAGAAACGTTTTCCCTGTTTTGGATATTTACACTGATCAGTAGAAATGGGGCCAAAAAAAGTTGCATCTGTTCGGGTTTGACCCCACCCACCCCATCCATCTGCTCTGCTTAGTAAAGACATCTGTGTTTGTGTGGTCGCCATATACAGGATATCAAGCTGAACCAGTTTTTTTGCTCATTCAACAAAGTTGCAGCATGCAAACCTCGTGGCTCATAGAGGGATGATCACTGACGGACCTGAGGCTGATATGAATTATTTATTATTAAAGGAAATAAAAGGAAGAAGCAGCTAAAACATATTTTAACCATGTAAGTATGTTTTGAACAGTTCATCCTATTTTTTCTTACTTTGTATCCTTTCTATTGTCGTTTTTTTCAATGATTGGATTTTTTCTTTGTTGTTCACAAGTAATGAAACTGCTCCTAAATTGGTGTCGATCATCAACATATTAAAATTTTATCTCAAAGAGAGACTTTTTTTTTGATACATGAAAACATTTTTGCTGCGTTAAGTCAGTGGCTTGGTCTAAACTTACGGAGCCCCTAAAGGGACATGGAGGGGAAAAAAAGAACTTTTGCGAGATCCTGCAATAGTTTTGCAAGATCTCGCAATACTTTTGCGACATCTCGCAAAACTATTGCGGGATCTCGCAAAAGTTTATTTTTTCCCTCCATGTCCCTTTAGGGGCTCCGTATAAATTAAATAAAGTTGATTGTAAGAAATGAAACAATAGATTGATAGTTTTGTTTCTGAATTTAGTTTCTGTATTTGTATAAATGCCTGTCTTGCAAACTAACATTTATTTGATTAAAAATACGAAAATAGAAAATAAATAACAGTGTTTCATGTGACTACCCTTCTGTTTGAACTGCATTTTTTTAAAGACTGATTTTAGTTGATAGCCTTTTCTTATGCAGCTCCAATCTGACATTAATGCATTGTGTTTAACTGATCATCCTTCAGATGCATAACTAATACTCACTTATGAAAAAATTTGTTTATTGGACAGAATTTGAAAGTTGGATGCAGTATGAAAGGACAATAAAACAATAGTGAAAGCACCTTTTTACACATTTTACAGATTTTGCCAACAAGTTAAAGCTATTTTCAAGACTGATCCTGTGCTAAAGACCCAAGAGTATAACGATGTGCATTTTATTTTAACAATTCAAGCGGACCCAGTGGCTGGCCAATAACTAAGTAAGGCTGTAAGCAAAACTAAATTTCACCTTGGACCTGTTTTAAAGAAGGAAAGCAAAATGAGTTCAGATATCTTAAAAATATTCTTGAAATTAATTTCAAATTCAACTAGGGTTAACGTCTTATCTGACAGATTTTTTTCTGGCTGCTTTTTCCAGTTTACACTTATTTTGAGATCTTTAGATGAGGGTCATTTTTATTAAATAAATAGAATTGAGATTTCCAAACAGTGAACAAATGTTTTATATCATATCCCCAGAAATACCTGAATTAAGAATTAGCCGCAAGCGGAAAAAAATTAATCCCAATTGTTTTTCTATTGTTAGATTATCATCAACAGAACAACACAAGGCCATATTATCATCAAGACTATTTAACAATACCACTGGTGAGTAACTGCTAATATTTATTTTTAAAAAACTACTGTCCAGTCCTCTATATAAATCAACTATATGCTTCTAATAGCAGTTGATAATCCAATCTATTATCACACTCCTCCCTCAGCACTAACGCTTCAGGGTCACAAGGAGCTTAATGTAGATTTCTTTGGACAAGAAAGGTATACCATGGTCCAATCTTTCCCTATACTATTGTTGAGTAAAAGTTCTCAGTTTTACTTCCTTTATATATAAAAAGGAAGCAGATGGCTTAACGGACGGTATATGTGGCAATGACACATATACCGTCCGTATATGTGTCATTAAAGGTCCCCTTAATAAAAAAGCAGAACAGCAGCTAACAAGGAAACAACTATTCAAAATTTAATAATCTTACATTTTTGTTGTGACACACAACTTAAAAAAAAAAGAAAATATGACGCATGATTTAAAATTTACTTTTTAATACGATACCAATTCTGTAACAGAATAAGAAAGATATTCAAGATTGAGACACAACTAACCTCACATCCTCTTCAAACACCACTCCAAAGTCCAAAACAAACTTGTTCAGTTATTTTAAATACATTTTATCTGTGAAATGTGTTGATTTTAGTATTTTATTGTTGTTGGAGACTTAAGCTTTAACATCAACAATCCTGAAGACAGAGATGCTACAGAATGATGTGATAATATTAGAATTGGTTAAACAGAAACTTGCAAATGAGGTCATATTTCGGACTTGATCATCACTAAGGGTCTAAACATTTCTAAGTTATCTGTAACTGATATTGCCTTGATGTTTGAACACTTTTTGAATTATTTTTTTTCTTTTAAAACTCTTTAAACACAAAGCAAACATTAGTTACATTCTTGGTTGAAGATACTGTACGTTTAGAAAGCATAATTTCCAATAACTCAGCCAATGATAAGCAAACACACCTTTTAAGGAGGGTGCTACTGAAAGGAGCTTAGTGCATTATTTGAAACTGTTGATCTACATTTTATTGGAACTAGGTTAGCCTCTTTGGCATAGCTTTCACTTTCTGTGGAGCTTTGTAGAAGAGCCAAAAGTAGAAATGGTTTCGTGCAGTTTTGATGGTAAGGAAAAATTTACAAAATTTCAGGAATGGAACTCAGGAACCAAAACTAGGAGACACTACATAGGATAAACTATGGGTCAGTTTTGTATACGTTTTGAGAAAGCTGAAGCACACTGAAACACACTGGCACAAGTTGACTTACAGAGAGTACATCAAAAAATTTTAAACATGCTCAAAATTTCCCAAAAATGCCAGCATATGCTCATGTGTGGGACATAAGTTACAGGTAAGTTATGTGATCATTGACATACGATAGGTGTAAGTAGGTTGTTAACAGCAAATAGGTTAGTACAATGATGAAATCAATCTTTTTATGCAGGCCATGGCACTTCTGGGTGCATTGCTGCCCCCCTCAGGACACTGGCTTGTGACATTTCATGTGCATAACCCTGCTGTGCATTATGCATAAGTTAGGCTGTTGTTGGACATAACTTCTGGACTCGTTATGAATACGCTATGTGTACGCCAGAAACTGAAAAAATACATAGAAACTTCAGCTTATGCCAGCGTTTTAGAAGATTCTGGGATGTCAGGCATACGCTGTCTAAATTGACAAGGTGTGACAGGGCCCTGATGAAGCAAATACAGCAATGCATCGGAGAATTATATATAGGGGTGACAGAACAAAGAGTGGAACAATTTTGTTAATCGGGAGCAGGTGTGGACTGAAAAATCTAGAAAGGAGCTAATATGTGGGACAAATTTCTGAATTTGATTATGCGGATATTCACTGATGTAGCTGAAAGGCAAAACATCCTCAAAACATCAATCAATCCCCATTTTTCTGGAAGGATTGATGGATGGATGAATGAAACTGAAGTGCGTACATATTAGGAAAACATGATATATTGCTTTTGGCATCGAATCAGTTGTTATTCGTCCTTTTTTTGAATACATTATTGTCTAACTACCCATAGATATCAAGCCTAGGCAGAAGTTCAATTGAAGAAACTGATTGCTCACCTACGTCCATGTGCGACACAGCCAATCAGTTTTGAACCACACTGGAAGCCGATCGGCATCCAAAGTTTGTCATAAAAGGCCTCCCATCCACAACTCGTCTTCTACCTAGTGCGGAGGTGGTGGTTGAGCTGTGTGACTTCATTCCGATGACCCCGTTCAACCCACCTCCAGCCCCTCCTCCATTGTAACTAAAGCTTCTTTGGAGTTTCCTTGCTCCCAGACTCTTACTGAGTTCCGGGTTTCATTTCTACTGGTCTGGCAGAAAACCGCCATGTTGAAGCTGGTTCTGCCAGAGGTTTCTCCCCAATGGGGAGTTTTTCCTCTCCACTATCGCTTCATGCTTGCTCATCATGGACAGGTCCTCTCAACCCGTGTTATCCAAACTGGACTTCCATCTTCTAGGTACCTGAGTGAAGCTCTAGAATCAGCCCACGCAGTCCACTGGATCTCCCCATAAAGCTCAGCAGACCGTCTCTCTAACCAGCAGTCTACAGACTGACCAACTTCCTCTATCTCCACTCCACCACCAGTTTCAGGCCTGGAGGGGGGAGAGTCCTATTCATTGCTCCTGTTCATGCATATCTATCAAAATGCAGCTCTATGTTTTCTGCTGAGGTCTGAGCGCCAAAGACCAAATAATTGCATCAATAATTTCTTCTAATTGTTTTTTCTCTTCTTGTGAGTTTTTCAGAATGAAATAAATATTAGTGTATTTTGGTTCTTTTGTGTTCTCAACAATAGAAAAGCATTCAATAATAAATGTTAAAGCTCACTTTTGGAAAATACAAACCCTATTGAAAATGTTTGTGTTGACTAACTGTAGCTTCCATCAACTGCCAGCTTAGAATGTCCCCACCAACTTTCATCACAAAGTTTCAATAGCCCTCAGTTGGTTTAAAGTCGACTTGAAAGAAAGTGCCTTTTTGTCAGCCTCATGTCATCACCAAGCGTCCATCTTCGGGCCTAGGGGGTGTATGGCTCTACTGCAGTGTAGCAGAGTCTGTGCACTGCAGTGCACATACACAGACAGGCACAATTATAATTCATATTATCAAAGCTTTACTAAAGCAATCCTTTACAACATGTATTTCTTTCCAAACCTGCATTAAAATATGGTTCCAAACAAAAGACAAACATATAGTTTTCCTTGTGTCTGCAGCATCAACAATGTCTGACAAGAAGAGGCGAAAGACGTCTGCAACAGAGAGCACGGCCACTAATGTGTCCTCAGAGTCAACAGTTTGGTAATAATTGATTAATGTGCTTTACCATGCCAGCACATATTTTTCTAGAACAGATTTAGAGTTGTCATGTGTGTTTAGCAAGAAATGTATGATTCTGCTCCTGTTGCTTAATTTTAATCTGTGCGTGAGTAAGATGAAAATAAAATCTGTTTCTAGTCCTCAGAAGGATGCTGAGAGCTCAACAAGCCCAAGCCGTGTCTCTCTTAAGAGCGCCACTTCCATGTTTTTGCCATTTGACTTCAGGGAAGGCAGGTTAAAAAGGTAAGTAAAAGCTAATAGAGAAAACAAGTGTAAAATTGAAATTGCTGATTAAAAGAAAACTGAAATAAGGACCATGATAAAAGTACCAAGAAAAATGTCACGTTAGTGTAACAGGGAAACAATGAAATGAACTACCGTAGTTAAGAAACTTGTCAGTGTGTGCTAAATAGCATAGTTTTTACTTCCAACTCTTAGGGTGCTTTAACACTGAGCACGAGGTCCTTGGCAAGGACAGTGGATTTACATGGCATCCCAATGCAAACTACAGGGGCAAGAGCAGCCACAGGGCCAACAGTGACATCGATACGATGAGAGGATTCCCCAATCCGCTCTCTCTTCGTGGTACCGCTGCTTGACAACATCACAGTGCCATCAATCAGCATGCGGTGAGAGCTGAGCAGTAACCACAGAAGTTGAAAATATGAATTTTAGGGGGAATTTGCGAAAGCAGGTTTAGTTTTTTAGGGGGTTGCTTGTGCAGATATGTGCAGTTAAGGCTTTAGATTTTACTGCTTTAGTTTTAAAGATATAATCGTTTTTAATTCAGGCAAAAGATGTCACCTTCTGACAGGAATGCTCCTAGACAAACCAAAGTGGAATACTATTTCAATGCTTCTTGGGGTTTCTCAAAACATGACGGCCTTCCCAAGCTCATTCAAAAGTTTTGCATAGTGAGAATTTAGCAGCAGTCTGTAATGTTATGTTTCACCTTAGAGTTCCTAAGTTTTAAACGCACAAAGAGGAACATTTTTAAATGTCCTTTTTTATTGACATGTAAAATGTAATAGTTCAGGAAAGTTTGTGAAAAAACAATAAATCCTTTCTGTATGTTATCATATCTATGTATTCAACTTTAGGAAAACAAGTGATTAAAAAATACACATGTGCAAGATACAATTTATACTCCTCTGCTACACAATGGTGCAAAGGTGATGAAGATTTTTGACTTTTCTTTAAGAAAGAATACTTAGGTGTTACAGAAACGTGTTTTCAATTCTTGAATTTTAAGATTATTAAAGATTATTTTAAATGCATAAGTCTGTCATGTATGACTCTTTTTTAATTTAAACCAGGGGACTAAAGAAACAAGGGCAAACAGGAGGTTTGGAGATAATTATGAACCCCACCAGGAATAGAATAGTAAAAATAGTGCTTATTTTGGTTTAGAATATAATTTTACTTTGTAAAAATGCACGACACAGTCAAAAAAGAAAAAAGGTAATATTTAAACATTATTTAACTAAAGCACAGATTTAAGTAAAGGAAATGCTGATTAATGATATAAGCATTTTGTTTTACATTTTCAATCATAACTACAATAATAACTTAAAAGTAATATAAATCTTCTACTGATCTGGCCATTCCTGCTTTTTTTTTTTTTTACAGTGAGAAACCCAGGGAAGAGCTTACAGGCTGTGCATTATCTAAAGAGCCACTAACAGATTCAGCGAACTCTATGTGTGGACACCTGTCATGTGGGCATTGTGGCACTTTGGTATTGGAACAGGTTGAATCACCGAAAAGTTCCTTCTGCTTGAAGTGTGGTGAGAAATTATCAAAAGACACAGATAAAGACACAGGTAAGTTTAAAAAGCCAATTACAGACTTATATTAGAATTCATTGAATGTTTTACTGTATAAGCAATACCAAAGAAAAATATTCAAAGTTTTTTTTTTATAGGCAGAAAGCACACAGGCCCAGTTTAATACTTTTATCAGTAACGTGTACATGTTTTAGATTTGTGATTAATGAAACTCTAATACACTTGTTTAATTTTGAAATGATTTAAAAAAACAAAAAAACTGTTTGTTGAGATAATTCATACATCTGCAACACCCACAGACCAAGATCAGGGTCAAAAATGTTCTTGCAATATAAAATACTTGGAGTTATATTTACACAGAGCATGAGTCAGGCTTTGATACTGTTGTAGTAGCCGAGTTCTGAGGGTATTTGCTTGCTTCTTGTCCTTCTCCGATTTTCATTAAGTTGTTGTCATCTGATATTATCACATGGAAATTCATAACTTGGTGCTGTCTGATAATATATCCATGAATATTATTTATTTAATGCTGAATAGTGATCCTAATGATTACTTCATTTCGTTCACTTAATGTGTATCCTTAAGCGGGCTTTGGGCTTAGTTGAAAGTTCATTGCTTTCCTGAAACGGTTGTATTTTAGTCATTCCAAAAAAAAAAAGAAAAAAAAAAAAACCAAAAAAAAAAAAAAATTCCAAAAAAAAAAAAAGTAAAAAAAAAAAACCCAAACCACTGGACTTTGTTTTCCAAGTCTGAAGATGTTTCGCTTCCCATCCAGGAAGCTTTTCTAATTGAACCTACACAGAGGGGGTGGACTCAGGTTTCAGCTCTCAAAAACCTACGACACAGCGATGGAGTTTATTCCTTCCAGCCATCATAATCCTCATTGCCAT
This sequence comes from Cyprinodon variegatus, assembly GCF_000732505.1. Lineage (NCBI taxonomy): Eukaryota > Metazoa > Chordata > Actinopteri > Cyprinodontiformes > Cyprinodontidae > Cyprinodon > Cyprinodon variegatus. The sequence goes on along the minus strand of NW_015151542.1, from coordinate 145,096 downwards.
GCAGAGAACTAAGACATCTCGCCTGGTCAGCCAGGCATAAAATGCCGCTAACGACTCCCCCCTTTTCAGAGGCACAGGCCAGTATGGGGTATTGCAGGCTAACAAAGACCTCAACGACTCCTCATTCATAAGGGGCGGACCTGTTCTTCAAATTCAATTTGCATGTTTTCTAAGCTATATCAAGGCTTTGTTTTTGGTCTACGCTTATAACTCAGCGCTAATCCAGACATTTTGAATCGAAAAAGCTTCCTGGATGGGAGGCAAAACATCTTTAAACTTGGGGGGAAAAAAGTCCTGTGGATATTTTTTTTTTTTTTTGGAATGGCTATGACCTGGATGACTGGGAATATTCACCAGCGGTTGTATTTTAGGACATTTTTTCCTTTGTTTAAAACTCATGTGATCTGCATTTGATTTCAGGAAACAATGTCATTTTGGAAGCAAAGAGAAATCTCCAAAATGCATTGAAAAATAAATTCACATTAACATCAGAAGGCAACGGTGATCAGCGCAATCCCCTTAAAAGCATCTACACAACACTGTTCATCACCACAGGAGAGAATGATAAACAAAATGAAGAACATGAATACAAACGGCTCAAACATGCTCGGAGAGGTCAACCCTCATCTGATTGTTTAGTCAATCTTAATGAGATCTTCAAACTGATGCCTGAACAACAGAAACCACACAGAACAGTCCTTACAAAGGGAGTTGCTGGTATTGGAAAATCATTTGCAGTCCAAAAGTTTATCCTTGACTGGGCTGAAAGGGAAGCAAACCAAGAGACTGATTTTATTCTCTGCCTTGCCTTCAGAGAATTGAACTTGATTACAGGAGAAAAAAGCCTCCATGAGCTGCTGACTGAGTTTCACCCAGAACTACAACCCTTAAAAGATCATCAAGAATATGCCAAAGCAAAGGTTATAGTGATCCTCGATGGTCTAGATGAGATCAAACACCAGCTGGACTTTGGTTCCTCAACCAAAGTAACTTCTCTAAGTGATGTCACATCTGTAGGTAACCTTCTTGTAAACCTCATCAAGGGTAACCTCCTTCCTGATGCAAACGTCTGGATAACTTCCCGTCCAGCAGCAGCCAGTCAGATCCCTGCAGAGTACATTGACATGGTGACAGAGATAAGAGGGTTCACTGATGCTCAGAAAGGTGAATATTTTCAAAGGAGATTTAGGGATAATTCTGTCGCTAACAGAATAACATCATATATTCAGTCGTCACAAAACCTTGACAACATGTGCCAGATCCCAGTATTCTGTTGGATTACCGCTGTCTTATTTGAAGAAGTCTTTGGCAAAAATGAAGAAACACAAGTTCCCCAAACTCTGACAGAGTTGATGTCACATTTTGTGTTTGCACAGACAAAACGTAGAAGCAGAAAATATGATCGGAACCCAGAGAAAAACAGAGAGAAGCTCCTAAAGACTCATAGAGAGTTCCTTCTGAAACTTGGAAAGCTTGCATTTGTCCAGCTTTTAGAAAACAAACTCATCTTCTATGAAGAAGACCTGGAAGACTGTGGCATTGACGTTGCAGAAGCATCAATCTACTCCGGTTTATGCAACACTGTTCTCCGGGAAGAGGAAGTCTTCTCCCAGAGAAAGGTCTTTTTCTTTGTCCATCTTACTCTTCAAGAGTTCTTTGCCGCTCTACATGTCTATGAGTGTTTGAAAAACAAGAAAAACAATGAACTTAAGGATTTCCTTTCTATAGAGGAAAAAGACCCATCTGTACTTGATTTATTGAAGATGACCGTTGACAAAGTTCTGGAGAAGAGGAACGGCCACTTAGACTTTTTCCTGCGATTTCTTCTTGGCCTAATGGTTGAACCCAACCAGAGATTCCTCCAGGGTCTGTTGACTCCACTTGACCAATGGGATGACATTGACAGGAAAATCCTAACTTACCTGAGATCTATTCGAAGAAAAACTCTCTCTCCAGACAGCTGTATCAACATCTTCCAGACCATGATTGAAATGAGAGATCACAGGGTCAAAGATGAGATTCAGGAATATCTTCAACTTTCTGACCATTCAGACATGGAACTGGCTCCTTTGCACTGCTCTGCTTTGGCCTACATGCTGCAGATGTCCAAGAATGATCTGGAATTACTAGATCTAAAGAGCTACAAAGCATCAGATGATGGTAGAAGGAGATTGATACCAGCTGTGACGAGCAGCAAAAAAGCAGTGTAAGCCCATCTCTTGTCTTAATGTTGTTTACAATATTCTTCAAATGTCAGTGGGTATGATTCTGGGTTTGTTGTAAATTTGCTCAACACTGAGCCTTAGGGCTCAAGTCCTACAGTTTTAGACATTTCTTTGATTCAGCAAGTCTGATCCAAATGCATACTATCTACTACTGAGAAAGTTTTTACCAAACCATTTAATTAAGCCTTGAGATGAGAAACCAAAGTGGTTCTCAAGTAAAATAACATATCTTATTTCTCCCATGTAACCTTAAGATACACTGAGATATTAGCAGTATCAATACTGATACTAATAATCTTGTAACACCTTTCCTCAGGCTTGCAAATTGCAAAGTAACAGCCCATTGGATGGAACACCTGGCAAATGCTCTTAGCTTCTCCTACTCAGCTCTGCGTGATCTCGACTTGAGCAACAATGACCTGAGGGATTCAGGAGTGGAGCAGCTTTGTCATGGGCTCTCCAGTAAGTCCTGCAAACTGGAGATACTAAGGTAACAAATGTAAAGTGAAATGATAATGTTTTACTTGAACTATTTAGATCTTGAATATCACACGTTAAAAACAGAGTGCCAAGAACCAATGGTGTTCACCTTATTTTCATACTTAACAGTCCGTCTCCATATCCTGATCAATGGCACAGCTGTTTTCAGACACAGTGCAAGAAAAAAGAGCTCTGCACAGATATGGCGAGAAGAAGCAGCAAAAAGAAAAGAAAACATCAAAAAACGTTATTTTATTACCCCAGATTAGGGGGTCTTTAAAAAGCAGGATCCTATCACAGAACCAGGCTGGTATTCGCTGAACTCCTGCAAATGACCTGTTCTTTCACAAATGTTTGTAGAAACAGTCTACATGTCTAGGCGTTTGATTTTATAGACATATTGCCATAGAAGTGACTGAAACACCCGATCTTAAGTCATTTGGACAATGACTATTGGCAATATATTGTATCTGTAGACTTCCTGCATTGTGGTAAAGAGGTCACCCCATGTTCTCTCAGTCAAAGATGTTTGGGAACACCTTTGTGTTTGATTCTAGTCCAAAGCAGACCTGATGTATGTTGACAGCCACTTTCTGAAGCAGAAGGATAGAGAAAATAAACCAATCAAGTTAAAACTGGTATCCATGCCAACAGAATATCCGTACTCAGCTTACCCTGAATCCTCAGTGTGCCTATACTGCAGAGTGTCATGATTTTATCTAGAGCTCTGACCCAAATGCAGAAGACCAAACAGAGAGACCAGGGAAAAGTTTAACAGGTTTTATTTAGAGCAAGTAGAGAGGAGTCCAGTGCTGCTCTGAACACTGTCGAACCGGGACTGAAAAGTGAAGGGGAAGATTCTGCTGTTAGTTCAGGCTCAGTGGGAAATTTGTGTTTCTTGATTAAAGAAGGGAATTAAGGCAACAGGACTCACGTTTCCAGGAAAAGGTGTCTCTTGTTGAATCCAATTGTTGTTCTGAATGACTTGCTCGTTGGAGGGCGGACAGGGTTTACCCAGATGCAGTTTTTCCTTCAGGAACGGAGGAGCTGACTGTTACTTAATTTTCCTGCGGTACTTGAACGGTACTTGTCGAGATGAATCCCCTGCTCAGAGAGACGCCCAAACAATCCTTGGGGCAAAAGTAGATCGAAACCATAAGCTCGAATCCTCAGCTCAGTTTGGAGCTCAGAGAATCCTTCCAGGGGGGAGAAGGTCCAAAACATCCAGTTTTGCAGGATGACAAAAAAACAGCAAGATTAAAACTCAGGTAGACAAAAACTCAGTTTGACTCAGCAAAACTCAGCTTGGCTAGAGTACCCCAAACTGGCAAACACTCTGGCGTCGAGGTAGTGGCAGCCAGCAGCTTAAGAGTCCTCAGGTAGTGGTCCAAAGAGCTGCAGGTGTGCAGGGAGGCCCAAAGAGGACGGGTCACCACCTGGTGGAGGAGAAAAGGAAACACAAAAACAACCCACAAAACTGAGTTCACCAACCATTTCATCAGATATTGTAATCTTTGCTCCGTAGACTCGTAACCTTTCAATACATGCAGTTTTATTATTTGTATCTCACTTATTTTTGGTGCTTAATTATTTTGTCATTAATTACATGTTGTAAGAAAAAGAATATGTCTTCAACAGTCTTAAATTGCAATGGAACATGATGGCTGTCTTTATACTCTTCTAAACCACACAATATTTTCATCTTCATGCACTTTTTTTAGGCTGTCTGGTTGTTTGGTCACAGAAAATGGCTGCAAACATCTGGTCCTGGCTCTTCGGTCCAACCCCTTCCACCTGATGGAGCTGGACCTGAGCTACAACCATCCAGGAGATTCTGGAGCTAAGCTGCTGTCTGAGCTGAAGGATGATCCACAGTACAAGCTCAGCAAGCTCAAGTAATTATCAGTCAGAAAACACTAGAACTAAAAACTTAAACTGGCTTTAAATCCATTTAATGTGTTACTCTCTACCTTTACAGCCTTCGCTATGCTGGGACTCACAGATTAAAGGCTGGCTTTAAAAAATGTATGTAATCTCTGTACATAAATATATTCTATTATGACCATAATGAACATTCTACTATTTTTATTTCTTCTATAAGTTTGTGTTTTAATAATATTTTTTTTCCCAGATGCCTGTGAACTCACTTTTAGCCCTGATGCAGCCCACCAGAACCTGGTTCTGTCTGAGGGAAACAGAAAGGTGACTTGGTTGGAGGATGATCCGCCTCATCTTCATCCCATAGAACACTCTGATCGTCACCAACAGGTGCTTTGTAATCAGGCGCTAACAGGGCGCCATTACTGGGAGGTGGAGGTCTCTGGATCTTTAAGCATTGGGGTCACACATGAGGATGCGTTAAAGAAAGGGAAGATGGGGGATTTCAAGATGGGGCATAATAAGGATTCCTGGTGTTTGGTTTGTTCCTATGATGGTTTCCATGTTTTGCATCACAGCCACAGACTAGACGTGCCTTCCCTTGGATGGCGCACCAGTCGGTTGGGGGTGTATCTTGACTGGCCTGGTGGTACTTTGTCTTTCTACAGAGTTTCCTCTGACAGTTTGATCCATCTGTATACTTTCAAAGGAGCTTTCAGTGAGCCTCTTTATCCTGCAGTGGAACTTAACATCCTGTCATCCGCCGTATTTTGTCATCTAAACTAAACTAAATGGGCCACTTTACATATGCATGTGCGTGTTCTCAATTATCAGGGCGATCATTTGAAAAAGATTTGGTTTTTAATTTAGAAGTTTACTATTATTTGAAACTGCTTCTCAGTGTTACTGCACCTTGAATTGCTTTTAATCTTAATTTCGAATTACATACTTAGCCTATAAGCCTGAATGAAATGTATCAAAACTAATGAAAATTCAGTTAGACTTTTTGTTTTCTTTTCTTTTCTAAAAGACAACTTAATTATGCGTGGAGTTCAGTGGATTTGGGTTTATTGGTGGGAGGTGGGCTTGGTTTTTAGGCATGCAGTGTCGGCAGTGGGGATACATATTAAGGTAGTAGGTGGGTACACGTTTTGGTTTGCTTTTAACATTTTTCTGGTTTTTAAAGTATTGCAAGTAGTTCAGTTTGGATGTAAATTGGCGCTCATGCAGCTCTGTGGAAAACTATTACATTTAAATTAAATTGAAGCATCTAGAACTGACTCCAGAGGGCCGAAATGGTGACTTTGTTGATGTAGTGGAGCTACAGGCAGCTCCTGCATCATCTGACAGTGTTTAAGAGTAATTATTTGAGATCAACAGATGTAGAGGTTGTGTGGTTAACATGTTTAACACGTTTAACAGCAACCAGTTCAACAGAAGCTGCAATACCATTTTTCAGAATTTGGTCATATACATCTAACATGTTGCAAAATGCAGCAAACATCTCTCCTATATGAAAGCATTAATACACAAAAGCTGCATGTTTGTCAGATTAAATCTATATTTCAACTTAAAGGAGTGCTTCCATTTTCATATATTAATGTTATTTCTTTTAGCTATTAAAGATTTTTGAGAAAATGTTTGGTTCAGTTAGATTTAAGTATCTTGTTGGTTTCTGTGTGATTTTTGCTTTACCTTTTGTTTTGTCTTTTGTTGAATTGAATGGATGAAGCCATACAGCTAAGGAAAAAAAATACTCTCCAGATATTTATCACAAAATTTTAGAAAAACAATAAAGGTCCAAACAGCTGTTTTTTAATTGTTCATCACTGAAAATGGCAGCTCTGGACATTTTGGGGATTATGATCACAGTATTTCTATGTAACATGCTTCTTTCAAATGATGTCATTTGATGTGAAATTCTCATTGTGTGTTTTATTGATGTGAAGCGAATTAGAGCATTTATACATACGAGCGTCATTAAGGAAATTATAATTTACATTGATCTCACATAGATCTACACTGATCTCACAACTTCTGCAGCATTTCTTCTGACTGATTGTTTTCCAAAGTATCGACAAAACAAACAATTATTTGCACAAAACAAAAAGGAGTCTTATTAACATTATTTTTAGTAAGGGTTTTTTTTTATTATAACATTTGTGTCATACAGCAACTCTGATTTACTTCTAACTTCAAGACTGCTGAAAATTAAAAAGTATGGCAGAAATCAGTCAAAGAGGATAGAAATTCATTTTATTTTCTTTGAATGGCTTGTTTTATGATGTAACAAGGTGCTTTTAACACATTTTAATGTGTTTTTTTTTTGTGTTCAAATGTGTTCAAAACCAACTGGTGTTATTTTGTGAAAGATAATTGGTGCTACATCTGATCAAATAATGTCAACCAGTGTGTTTAACTCTGTGGTGCTTAATATTACTGAGCGCTCCTGAAATCAATCGAACCTAAAGGGACGGTTTGGGGTCTTCTTTCAGCACATCTGACTCTGTATCATGCATGTTCTCTGACCTCTGTATGAGTGATAAAAGGCAGCTTTACGGAGGCTCTGAGGTGCTGGTTTGTGTTGATTATTTTCTCCATTGTTTGTTTTTATTTTCTATATAAACATCTGTTAGCCAAACCTTGGAGAGGAGGCATTTTTCAGGGAATAAAAGATTGTAAAAGTTATTTTTAAACAGCTTTATTAGTGCTCTGTGTTTTTTTTTTTTTTTGGAATCCCATTTGTGTTTTTATAATTTACCATTTGTGTTTTAAAGTTTTGATAATAAATATGAAAAAATAAAATAAAATGTATGTTTCATCATTTGATATGTTTTTTCATTTTCTTTCATCCTGTAATTTTTTTTTTAGCATTATCATGAATAGCATTATAATTTCTGACTTTCATTTGTCATGGATAGCAGTTAAATGAAGGCAGAAATCTCCATTGTATTGTATAGGAACATATCCAGTCAATACATATCTATTACCAGCAGGGGGCAGCTCTGAGTAGTTTGGCTTTCTTAGTCTTAATCTGTCACATTTTATTGGGATCAACTGGATCAGCCAGAGGAAAACATTCACACTTGATGTAAATAAAGCATTTTTTAAGATCTTCTGAAAATTTCATTTTGTATTGGATTATGAGATATAATTATGGCCTTATTACATTAAAAATGTCTTTAAAATCAGTAAGGAGACAATAAAAGTAAACAAAAATGCATTGGAGAACGTGATTATGGCCTAGAGGCAATCAAAGTGCATTGTTGTCTAGAAACAAAATAAAGGTCAAGTTAGAAAAGAAGCTAAACTGATTGACTTTTAAATTACTTGTTTTGGTTTGAAATGCATCAAAAGTTATACTCAATAGCTTTTAATGCTGCAGAAATGATTAAGTTACAATTTGAGATATATAAAATATCTGCTTTGAGACGTCCCCTTTGGTAAATAAACAATAAGGGTAATTATAAGGAAATTATTTGCAAAATGAGCAAAATATTTTTAGGATTGCCAAAAAAAAAAACATGAGAGTTTTTAAAAAGCTTAATATATTAATATTCCTTATGTTTGGGTTGTTTCTCCTCTGGAAGACTTTTTTTTTATATCACAACAGTACAGTAAATCCATTCTGTTTCCATGATTTTTTTGTCTAATGCTGCTGTTTCTGAAAATTAAAGTGTGATTTTCTTCCAACATAACTGATCATAAGAGTTTAACTGGTCTTTAAAAGGTGTGAATACATACCAGTTAGACCCAGACTAAAGATAAACCTGATGGCTGGTTTGTTTAAATGATAAGGTTTTCTTTCTGCTGTAGAAGAACATCATTATTGTTCACCTTGTCATGAATGGTTCAGTGCTTTGGCTGACAGTGAAGGGTGTGTCCCTTCTGTCTGCCTCGGGTCCCAGCTGTCAACCCCCCACCTCTCCCCAAATCCTCAGTTCAGGGTGGGGCATACAGGCCTCCATCCAGTAGGGTAACCAAACAAAGAAAAAAAGTACTAAAAAAAAAAGAAGCATAAATGAGACAAAAGAAGCAGGTGTGATCCAGATACAGTGTTAAACACAGTGAGCAGCTGTAGCTGAGATCTGATTGGTAAATTAGCCTGATTAATAAGAACACTCATTAAAATAATATGAAAAAATTAATAAAACCTACAATCAACCTTTTTAATATAGCAAAATTATGTACAGCTGTCCATCATTGATGCCTTTTATTTCTATTTTCTAAACTAATAAAATATACTTTGCTGGAAATTGTATCTTTTATATAAAAAAACAACAACAACACATTTGTTTTATACAGTTATATTGTTGGATTGCGAATAGTTATAAGATTAATTTTAAACACTCCATCATGTTGAGTTTTAGGTATTTACTCTAGTTAAAGAAATCAAGGCCAACAATATAAAAGGTGAATTTTCATCCAGAAACATCTGCATCAAAATCTCTATATTTCTTAATTAATTATAGTCAGCTTAATTAATTGGAATAGTTTTTATGTGAAGACTTATTTTTGTTGTTTTCTGTGATACACAGTATTTTTCCAAACTTTGCAATGATGCATTTTAGAAGAATCTTAACCAACTGATGTAAAAGAACGATAAAAAGTCTTTGAACATCACATCTTTATATCTGTTCAATCTTTTAAACATAACATCATAGACAGAACATTAGGTAATATGGGTTTAAATGTCATACTGTCCCCGTTTGACAAAGATAGAACATTAAAGTTACAGAATATCTTTAAAAAAATGTATTTCATTAATATTTTTATGACATTTTTATCCCCTTTTAGATAAAGGATGGGTCTCATATTTACAAGAAAATAAAAAGGGAATTTACAAGAAAAAAAATTATACTTTAATTATCCTGATAGAAAAAATATGTAATAGAAGCAAAGATGTACAGTAATACATAAAGAGCCGCATTTTTTACCTCATTGTTTAGACAATATAAGCTCCAAATAAAAATATTATAAATTATTATTAAATTTACTAATTATAATGTAATCAATAGTTATTATTCTATCATTGTTCATTAGATAAACATAAAAAGATTACATGATTGTGTTATTAAATCTAATGTTATTCTATTTTTTAAGGGTTTAAATAAAAAAATATTAGAAAAACTGTTCAGCTTGTAGAATTATAATTTTCTTTTCTTATATTAAATTTCTTTGTAAACCACAAAATTCCTTTGATCCTACAGCTGGAATAGATTACTTACAATTAAATATGCATTTCATCCAATTTGAATGATAATCAGGTTTTTATTTCAAGGTAATTGAGCTGAATCTTGTCTCCAGCCGGCGGCTGTATCCCAGACCCATCATCAGTGCTGTGCCGAGTAATGGCCAGCAGGGGGAGCTGTTATACTAAACCGTCTCTTTCTCCTTTTGTCTTATATTTAAAATAAATTTTATTTTATTATTCTATTGTATAAAAGTCAGTCAAGTTTAATGTGACGTATATGATTGAGTGTTTTTTTTTTTTTTT
>NW_015151542.1:92329-134977 GCF_000732505.1 Cyprinodon variegatus | reverse complement strand
ATGTTTATTTAAAAAAAATATAATTTTTTTTTTAAATAAACATTTGAAATAAGAGTCGGAAAAAGGACATAAATGCGAGAGGCGGTAGAGAGAGGTAGACAATGGAGCGGAGAGAGAGAGGGAGGAGGGACGTTTGTTCCCGTTCAGCCCAGGAGAGGACGGGGAGGGCGGGGTGAATCCAGCCGGTGTCTCCGCTGCTGCTGTCCGCCGCGCATCCCCTTCCTCCGCAGGTGAAACCGGCCGCCACCGCTTCCCCGCAGCCCGGGTTAACGCACAGGCCCGCTGCGGTTAGGCTCGGCCGTAGCGGTTCGCCCCATTTGGATCCGCCGGTACTGTCCGGAACGCGGCGGGGGTGAGAGGAGAGAGAGGAGGGGGAGGAAGAGGAGAATTCCTCCTTAGCAACAAACCGGTTACCCGGCATTATTGGTAGGTACCTCCCTCTGTGTCTGTCAATGTGAGCAGAGCTTAGCAGCAGCGGCAGCAGCAGCAGCAGGGCGGATTGATGGATAAAGTCAATGTGATGAAGAGAGAGAGACAAACTGCTCAGGTTTTATAATCATGTCAGCATTTCTTCTTATGCAGATCATCTACATTTGAATGGATTTCCCTACAGGCTCTGCAGAATGCCCTTCTAAAACGTGTCTGGTGTTTAAAACAACCTCTTTTGCACCATTACTCTTAAAAAAACCACAAAAAGATCAAATACTATGTTGTGCAATTAACTGGATGCAAATCTGGCACTTCTGCATCCCTCACTGACTGATTTAGATATAATTCCTGCATGAAGGAAGGCTGACTGTTCCCCTTGTGTCACATCTGAATCCTGTAGGTCTGCCTTGTCAGTACCAACCATGTGATTGTTTTTTTTTATTTTTTGGGGGTTTTGTATTTTCAGGGATGGATGGACTGCTGATGACTGTGGAGGATTAAACTGTTGCCTGGAACAAAAATCCCCAAAATGGACCGGATCACAGGGATAATGGTTTATTGATTTGGGTTTAAAGCTGGACTTGTTTCCCTTGGTCTGCCTTCGAAAAACCAGACAAGTGAGGTTGTGGTGGGGTCACTGCAGTGTAGTAGCCTCAGGGACAGGGCTAAATTATAAAGCAGAGGATTACTATAGAAGGTCTGAAATGCTTACAGGTCTTAGTATTCTTCTACAAATCTGAAACTACCTTGAATTAGCAACAAGATATAGTAAAGTAAGGGACGCTTTAAGGTCTAATTGTCCCTATTTAGAAGAGGAACAGTAGATCTACTCTAAACTACATAAAAATTCTATAGACCGCAATTATAGACTCTTTATTATAACTGGAATGTGTTCTTCCTGATACATTTTGAGGACCTAAGTATCTTTCTTCCATTTGAATATGGCTCTCTGATTGGATTAACTCTCAGTGCGACTGGAAGCTCCTTCATCATGTCTCTGAGTAAGACCCTTGAGTTGGAGCATTTCGACGAACGGAACAAGGTCCGCCGGGGACGCTCTACCCGACCTAAAAGAGATGACTCCACCGCCAGCGGTGGGGGATCCGGCCCCAGTTCCAGGGGCAGCAGCCTGGTTCCCAGTCCTGCCCACAGCGCCAACTGTAGCTACTACAGGACCCGGACACTGCAGGCCCTCACCTCGGAGAAGCGAGCCAAGAAGGTCCGGTTCTTTCGCAACGGGGACCGGTACTTTAAGGGCCTGGTGTACGCCGTTTCTAGCGACAGGTTCCGGTCGTACGACGCTCTGCTGATGGAGCTCACCCGATCATTGTCAGACAACCTTCATCTGCCGCAAGGAGTTCGTACAATCTACACCCTAGATGGCAGCAAGAAGATCACCAGTATGGACGAGCTTGTGGAAGGTAACTACTTCTTGGTTTAAAATTAGGTTTCCTATTATTGGAAATAGGAGGTTGTGGAGTTTTAAGCCATTTTTTTCTGTCTTCTTATTATCCGACTCTTCCATTTATGCCTGTGTCTCTGAGCTCTGCATCAGAGCTGCCAGGAGTGACTTAGATAAACAGATAGAGATTAATATGATTGGATAAAGAATGACAAAAAGTGCACATTAGCCAAGCTTTCTGCACCTTGGTAAGAATCTTTAAATCAATACTAACTGTTGGGTGGTGTTTCCCCAACATTTGAATATAGCACTGTTGTAAACTACTGTACGGTAGGGGTGTGCAAAATAATCGTGATGATGATGCATCGTGATTCTAATTTTCGTGATCTACTGCATCGATTCTTGATGCCAAGAATCGATTATTAATTTTAAAAAATGAATAAATAAAATTGCATGAATGGTTGACGAACATCAGCCAAAAACAAGTGTAATACAACTTCCAGTCCAGTAGATGTCGCTACAAATGTGTTGACGCACGCTGCCTTGTGTCACAAGCATTTCCGGCCGTGGGATACTGTGCCGAGTCATTCAAAAACAAAACATGGAGGAGAAAATATTGCAATGCATCGCAATATTTCAAGTATCGTGATGCATCGTGATAGAATCGCATCGTGGCATGTGAATCGTGATTCGAATCGAATCGTGACTTCTTTGGCGATACCCACCCCTACTGTACGGTGGCCTTTTTTTGACGGCTCCAACACATAAACCTCCAAATTCCCATTATTCTATAATTGCCTGTCAGAAGCGAATGAAGGGATTCCAATGGCCTTACATTGGGCTGCAGTAAAGCTGTTTTTCTTACCACTAGAGCAAGAGCAGAGCCAGGAAACTGCCCCTGGGTCAGTGGTGCAGAACGTTACAAGTGCAGTTTTCCGGCCAAAGCCAGTAGACAAATGACAAAGCCCTTAGTTGTCCCATAAACACCTAGAAATGATTAAAATATCTCAATTTGTGGCTCCCAGCTCATGTTCATTACTTCTATTATGAGTATTGGTTTAAGTAAGCAAAAAACACAAAATCGAATCCCCAAATAAACTAAGAAATATGACAAGAATGCTGAAAAATCAAAAGTTTGGAATATTTTATGCCATTTTTTGGCCCCGATACTGATACCCGATACCTGGCTGTGCAGTATTGGCCGATACCATATCGGTACCATCTGTTTGAAATTGATGTATGTGCGTATAAATGAAGAACTGCATTCTACTTGGATATAAAATAATTACCATCATGTCTTTGTCAAGCTGCTGCCTACCTTTATGAAGCAGGAAGAAGACTAATACAAAGTGAATCCAGTAGAACTTTTTATTTTCTACCTGGAATGGGTGACAATAGTTGAAGAAACTTTTGGCTCTCAAAATGGTATCGGCGCCCTATTTGTTGGTACTCTCCCATACCGATACCACCATTTTAGAGCATTTTAGACCACCTGATACTGGTATTGGTATCGGTGCAGCACTAATTATGAGTATTGCTTTAAGTAAGCGAAAAATACAAAATTCGAAGCCCCAAATAAACAAAGAAATATAAATTAATATTTATGGGTGAACAGATAAATTAATATCTTTTTGTATAATTTATTTATTGTTTTATTTTATTATGACCTTGTCTATCCTATTTACCTGCAATTTGATGGGGCGGCACTATAGCAACCCATATTGACAAGCCACTGCTGTTTATACTAAGGCTAAGGTCAGATAAACTTGTTGGTTTTATTATTTTGTGAGGAGTGATCAATGCCTGCGATTACAATGAAAATATCAAGATTTTAATAACATTTTCGACATTCTTTATGATTCCATTTGATCTGTAGCTTCTCAGCTAGCCACCGTTGACAAGTTAGACTTAGATTCAACGTGATTTATCCCTTGGGATTACTCCTTCAGGGAAATTCTAGTTCCAGTAGCTAATTTAGAGTACAAAGAGCAAAATGCCATTATAGATAAAATACTACAGACAATATAAAAAGAGTGTATATAGTACAAAAAAAGCAAAAAAAAAAAAAAAAGTTGTAATGTTCTTCAATATGTTTCCCTTAGATATAAAAAATATCTGCACAGTAGAGAGCTAAAGGAAGACTATTTAGTAGTTGATTAAGGTTATTGCACTTGAACTTCAGAAAAGTACTGACCTTATAAATAAGTAAAAAATTACACAGGTTACACAGTAGTTGGCATGTGTTATTGCACAGTGAGAGAGAAGAATCTTGCACGAGTGACATTAGGTAATGTTTGGCATGACACGTCCAAGGAGGGGCGGGGCTGACCCTTGCCCCTCTTCCTATCACCTCCTCCTTCCACCGAGTGAGGAGTTGTACAGCTTGATTGCTTGAGGAACAAAGGAGTTCAGCAGTCTGTTGGTCCTGCATTTGGGGAGGAGCAATGTCCCACTGATCACGTTAGCAACTTTATCCTTATATTTAGCAGCTTTATTTCAAAAAAGCAACTAGTGACAGATCTAGTAGCCTTTTTTCTGTTTTGTTGGAGACTTAGAAAACCAAGCGAAAATACAGATAGCTCTGAATTTACCGTCTTCAGTGAGCAGCGAGGGCTGCTGTGAGCCCCTCCTTTTTCCAAAACACTTACAGGTGGTTAGACTCAGCAGCAAACTGGGTCTGCGGCCCAACAGAGAAGATTATTTTCTCTATATCCCTAATGACAATGAGTCACACATGCGCAAAGTGTCCACTGATCCCCTTTAAAGCAGGATGTAAATATACGGTAATTCTTTATATAATGTTTTTTTTTACTGTTTATACACAGTCTCCTCCACTCTCTGTGCCTCTGCTAACGATTTTTCAGTTGAATTTGATTATATAGGAAGACTGATTTATACGGAAGAGGATTAGGGCCGCTGAACCAATAAAAAAAAAAGTTAATTGATTTTTTTATTGTATTTCAGTATATTACGAGAAAAAAGTCAGAATTCTGACTTTTTTCTGAGAATTCAAATTTTTTTCTCAGAATTCTGACTTTAATCACATCATTCTGACTTTAATCTCACAATTCTGAGATTAATGTCTAAATTCTGACTTTAATCACATCATTCTGACTTTTTTCTCAGAATTCTGACTTTATTCTCAGAATTTTGGATCTTGATGTAGATGGGCACTATGAAGGTAGAGATATGGGAGCACTCAGCTCCACTGACAAAGATGTGAGTTGTTTGAGAGGGCCAGTGACACATTGGTGGAAAATGACGGAATTGGGTGACTTTTTACATGCCTGAGGGTTCCCTGGTGATACTATTTCATTAATGGAGGAGCAGAAGGTGTTTGTTAGCTGTCAGAATTCAGTCAGAATTCAGAGATTAAAGTCAAAATTCTGAGAAAAATGTCAGAATTCTGAGAAAAAAGACAGAATTCTGAAATTTAAGTCAGAATTCTGACTTTTTTTTTTCCTGAGATAAAATTAAAAAATCAGTAAAATTTTTTACATTTTGTTCAGTGGCCCTAATCCTCTTCCGTAGGTTTATGTAGTTTTAGTTTGAGTTCTTGAAAATATTATATACCTTAAGTCATACATTTTTGACTGTATTTAGAGTGTTTTTAATCACTTCCTGTCGAGACGATGTTGATATTCCTCTCCTTGGTCTGATAACAGCATTATGCAAATTAACACTACAAATTAGATGATGATGTCATCTAGCGACTTCTAGCAAGTTGTAGGACAGCCTGTAGGGACTTCACTAGCTGAAGAGTTTGCAACAGTGCAGCCGCTGTCATTACCATCAGATGTGGCCATCAAAGAGAGTGTGAGTGCATTCAGACGGCCATATTCGTTTTGATAACATAATCTAAATGCATTTCACTTTAGATCTGAAAGCCTACCAGATGTTGCATGTAAGCTGTCCTGTGATTCGCACTTTATATAGCGATGCTGAGTGCATCTTCTACTTAGTTTTACTCTCACCAAGAACATAAAATGTATACTTTCCAGAATGGATAAGTTCAACTTACATCAAATAAATTTTTTCATCCTAAACAGTCATATGAACCCCAATGACTGATTAATGTCAGTCCCTGCAAACATTTTACTGATTTTAGCAGCTGAAAAAGAATGCCACTTCTCTGCCAGATTCTCTGTTTCTCTAACATCTTTGTTGCACCTGTATTTGTTTCCTCAGAAGGACAATCTTTTCCATTTTAATGCTTCTATTGATTGACAACATGTTTATTATTTGGTAAAATGCACAAGAAAAAACAAATTTATATGTAGCATAGAGTTAATATAATGATGCATAAAACTGCAACATTGCACAAACATGGTGTAACATGTGCTGTCTATGCCAGAAGCAGCACATCCAGAGTAATGGCTCAAGAACAGACACATTACTCTAGTAGTCCCTAACTGATTGTGGGACTTAGAGAGTCTGGTAGGAAATAACTACCCGGAGGTCAAAGCAGCCTCTCATAAAAAAAAAAAAACTTTAAAAGATCTGATTTATCATCAAATGGGATTATTGTCATGAAGAGAGCAAGATAAACTCTCTGAAATATGTCATATTTGTTAAGTGAACATCCACAAGGAATTTTACAGTAAACAGTAATGTTGTATTTTAGCCCTTTTGGCCCATAAATGCAGAGTATTTTGATATCAGTAGTATCCAGTTTAACTCATATAAAAAAAAGAAAGGTGGTACCAAACTAGAACTAAATGACTTGCCTTTGACTAGTAATGTATAAAAGCTAATTTTCTGTCTGTTGTTGTAATGGCTGTTTTCAAAGTTTGAAATAGATAATTTAGATTTGTCTTAAAGAATCCTATTTAACACGACTTATACATTTTTTCATCATAGCAACATTACAGGCGACAGGATGCTGCTTGAAAGGAACATAATGTAAAGCAAAAGGGTTGTATCACCACATTTCGAGCATCTTATGTCAGCGATTTCTAACTTTATTATCTGTAAATATCATCCTGTTTGTTTATTTCCTAGAGACTGTAGACTCTTAACTGATGATTTCCAACATGCCTAAATCCTGAACATTTCCTGGTATAAATGTACAGAGATCAAGATAATATCCTAGCAACACTGCCGTAAAACCCTCATTGCTNAAAACCAAAAAAATAACCCCCCCGCCGGTAAAAAGAAATCTAGATATTATATTATTTGCATTAAAAACACAATTTAAAAAAGCAAAGGAACCAACAAAGTTGACAGACCATGAAAACATAATTAGACATTAATGTCAGTGTAGGAAGTTATGCTTAATGTAGCGGGTAGGAATATTTGAAGAATCGTTGTCATGGTTTTGGTTCTGTTGTGCTTTACTTTGCTCCTTATTTTCTAGTTTTATTGGTTTAATTCCTATTTTGTTGTAGTTTCTAGATTTATTTTAGTTCTCTAGTTATTTCTGTGTTCCTCTGTTGCCCTCTTGTGTGTTTCCCCTTGGCTCCCTCGTTGTCTCCTCACACCTGCTCCTTATCAGCTTGTTAGCCCTGCCATTGTCTGTCAGCTACATACATTCTTCCTCTGCAGTCACTCCTTGTTAGTTCCTTTTTGTTGCTGGTCCTGTCGTCGCCCTCTCACCTCGTCTCTCCCTGGCTCCTTGTGCGCGTTTCCCTTGATTCTCCGTGTTTCTGTTTTGAGTTACATTTTAGTTGGATTTTTGGATTTTGCCTCTGTTATTAGTGTTTTCATTAAAACAAGAATTCACCTCAGCCTCTCTGCCTCTGCATTTTGGGTCCTCTTAACTACAACCAAGACGTGACAATCGTAATCTGAGGTTTTAGATGACATATTACTGCATGAATTAATATTAGTCTGACGGTATTCTATGGAGGGAATTTTGTTCCATTATTATTACAAAACAAAAACAAAAAAAGCATTTTTGTAAATAGAAATTTGAAAACAACAAACGAAAAAAAAAATTAAAAATCCAGAAAAAACAGAAAAGTGTCTTAATCAACAAAATCCGCAAAAGGTTTTTTATCATAATTTCTCTCAAACTAATAATTTTTTTTTCCTTTTTTCATGTTTTTTTTGTCTTTTTGTTTCTTCAAATATCTTTTTTTCAGATTTAGTTGTATGAATTGCGTCATACAAATCACACTGGCTTAATCTGAATACCTCAAATCTGAAAGGACACTAAATCCACGGCAAGAACGTGTTCGCTGTTGCCAATAAGTGCTATCCGAATAGTGCTTAGGAAGGAGCTAGGACAAGGAATCCTTATGCATCTTAGTCCTACAGCAGTTAGCATAGGGACCTTTTGATGTCTCTAGCTGCAGCTAGAAATTATAAAATTGCGCACAATCCTTTCTGTCT
Organism: Cyprinodon variegatus; assembly: GCF_000732505.1. Taxonomy (NCBI): domain Eukaryota; kingdom Metazoa; phylum Chordata; class Actinopteri; order Cyprinodontiformes; family Cyprinodontidae; genus Cyprinodon; species Cyprinodon variegatus. The sequence continues at coordinate 126,813 of NW_015151542.1, read as the reverse complement.
TTTACAGACTGTAGACCCAATACGACGTCTCTGTACAATTATATACTTGAGGCTGTGGCTTGTTTGGATTCACCAAAAATCTAACTTCTGACCCTGGTTAGTTGAGTTACTGTTGACCCCAGAAAAAGTGAAGGGCTAGGAGCCATAAACAGGAGGTAGGAGCTCTAATTTGAGGTATTTGGATTGAGCCTTTCTCTAAAATTTCCCCTGGACAGAGGAGCAAAGACGCATTTCTATTGGTCAGTATGGACTTTAGCAATAAAATCTTTATTGGTCAATATTTGTGTCAAGAGTGAGTTTTTGTATTGGGATTGAAATGAAGAGAATGTTATATTCCATAAATAATGGAGTTTGTGAAAGTCAATCTGAAAAAGAACAAAAAAAAAATAGAATTTGTAAAAAAATAAAAAATAAAACTGGAAAAAAACTGCAAAATTATCATTTAATCCTTATTCAATAAAGAAGTTGATAAAGTTTTATTTCTGGATTGCAGTTTTCTTTTCTTCTATTTCATCTATGTAAACATCTATGAAACTTTTTTTTTTTTTTTGCCAAATTTCTAGACTGTAATCATCAGTTAAACTGTCCATGCTGTCTCTCCATTGTCTAAAAGCCTTCAGCTGTCATTCTCCTCCTCACCTGGATTTGTTTTGGAAACACATTATGCATTATTTATATCTGTGTACATCAAACATGGAAGAAGTACTTCCTAATCAATACAGAACCTCCTAAGGGACGTAAAACATTCACACCGCATGCATGCAGTCAGTTATTCCACATCTGACCTCAAACTGGCTGTTTCAAAATCTTCCCCATCTTCAAGTATTTCCATTTAAAAAAAAAATTCTAGTTTTTTTTGCAGCAAACTAAACCATAAAACTCCAACATTAATCTGTAAACATCAGGAATGGTCTCCTCTTTCAGTTTTGAGGCAGCCATTAAATCATATTTCTGGGTAATTTACCAGTGTCTCTAATGTCCAGTCTGTTTGCTCGTCCTCTCTGGCATAAAGTGATGTAGAGAGAAACTGAGCTGCAGTGGAGTATCAGCAGTTTATCATCAATATTGATGTTGGACTGGTTCTAAGATCCTCTAATGAACATTAGTGGCAGGAAGCCCTTCAACCAGAGATGCTCTAAAAGACAGATGCGTCACTCTGAAGCACTTAACACACAGGATGGACCGTGACAGATTTAATTTTGAGTGTCCACAGTGGGAAACTCATCATTTACAACTTCTCTCATGAATGAATGATTGGCTGCTTCCCACCTTACGCTGCTTTCCTGTAAGAAAGTGAGGATTTAATGGAGGAAAAAGTTGCAAAATGAACCGTTTTGTCAGCTCTCTGGTATTCATGAATGATAAGAACCATGAGCTGCTGTAACACCAAGAGCTTTTTCTGTAGTGAATCACAATGATGTAAGAGGTAAATAGATAAATGCCTGCATCTTTTCTTATGAAATGAGTGGGCAGAAACAAAAGGGAATTTACAGAATAATCCAAATGTCAAGATTCTCATTAATTCTTTCTTTTTTTTTGTTAAAGACTGATGAAACACAGGGTGTGCTGATATCTGATTCAACTCTGATAGTGTTTTTTTTTATATATATTACGGATGCACAATATAATCGGCCCCCTATCGGTATCGGCCTGTATCGGCCTTAAAACTGAATATCGGACATCGGCCACCCCACCGATATTTAACCCGATATTTGATCGCTTCTGAGTTTCTAAAGTCTAAAAAAAAAAAATACTACTTCTTCTTCTTCCTCAAAAACTTCTTTTTTACAGACTTAAAAACTTCAAAAGACGAGGGAAAAAATATTGATACATTAAAATATCCCAATATCTTCATATGCTGATATATTGCCATTTAAAAACACCATATCAATCTCTTTTACTAATGAAATATTGCTATATGTCATCGTTATGCTACGAAATCCCCCGTAAATTCACGAAATTTTGCCATATTTTTATATATCGATCTATTTTACTAACAAAATCTCACAAGAATTTGCAAAATATCACGAGAGTTTGTAACAGAACGATGAAATTTCACGAGATTTTGAAAGTAAAATAGATCGATACCGCGTTTTTAAAAATCTATTTGATATCAGCATATGAAAATATATTTGAGTATATTATTTTTCAAAGTGTCAGAAATGGATAACAAAACTGCTATTTTCAATGACTACTTATTTTTGTCCAGCTTTAACATCGGTATCGATATCGGTTATCGGCTACATGAGTTTTAAAATATCGGCATATCGGATATCGGCCAAAATCCCAATATCGTGCATCCCTAATATATATATAACATAAATTAACATTTCACCTACACAAAGCAAACAGGCTGTTAAGTTCCAGGGATTATTGATGGAGGAAACAGTCAAACTGAGATACATTTCCTTCAAATAGACATTAGATAGAGAAACCTATCTTCATTAACAGCATCCATGAATATATATAAATCCCAATAACTGCGGTGAAAATGACAACAGTAGACATAATGAAAATACAGACTGAAGTAATAAAAGTACACAATAACACTGAGAGTGTTTTTGTGTTTAGTCACTCAGGTGTTTGCGTAATAACTGAGAGCAGGCCTGTCCAGCTCGTTTGAATCACAAAGTGAAAGTCAGCATGTGGAGAGACAAGGTCACTGAACAAAGCCTGGGGAGAGGAGGAGGACTCTGATATGGAAAGGTGCTTTTTTTATGTCTGGAGGCGGAAATATAAGAGAGAGATACAGAGAGGAGGAGGAGGAGGAAAGTTTCTTCTAGAAGATAAATCTGTCATAGTCCACTGGTTAGACTCTTCTGTAAGGCTTTGTTGAGCTCATTTTAATTTCATCCCTTTTTCATCATTCTGGTTTTCTTCAGTCCTGCAGTTACTATCAGCTAACATAAAAATATGGTTTCTGATATTCATATATTGCCCCATTTAAATTACATTTATAGAAACCTAAAAAATGGCCCTTTTATCCATGTGATTATTATGAATAAAATTTGTTAAATCTGCAAAAAAGCTCAACAACCATTTAAACGAAGAAGTACTGTTAATCCTACTGTAGAAAAATGCATTTTGGTGAAAGGAAATGCTTTACTTTTAGATTTTAGAATAAAGAAGAAAAAAAAGCAAAATTAATTTATCTTGAACACTGAAAATATAGAGTTTATAACACTAAAAAATTGTGACAAAAACCTTTATTGTACTACTGTGGTCTAGGGATGTCCCAATCCCATATTAGTCATTAAAACCTTTAAACATAACCCTTCAAATTATAAGCCTTATATTTAAAACCTGCCTTCTTTTACAATTTTTGACCAACACGTGATGGCCGTGCTGCCAGAGTGCAGAGGTCATAGACTTTGTTTTTTTCTTTTCTTTTTTTTTTTCTCTGATCTGTCACAATGTAATTTACAAACAAACAAAATATGCAAATATTTTGTTTAATTTGCTTTTGTTCACACCCACTTATCCCTCCAGAATAGTTTAAATTAGCCATAATAAGGGGTTTTCACACACAAATGACCTGTTTTTGGCCATGTCATTAGCAGCTAGATCAAATCTAAGTTAAATATATGACAAGTCTTAAAACTTTCCTTTTTGATAAAGCTTATAGTTAGAGTGGCTCAGGTTATCCTGAGCTATCCCTATAGTTATGCTGCTATAGGCTTAGACTGCTGGAGGACATAGAGAGGCCTTTTCATCACTCTGCTTTATTCTATCTCTATTCTCCCTTTCTAAAGCATTATTAGTTCAACCTCTAACTTTATACGCTCTCTGTTTTTACTAGTCATAGTAGCTGTATCTGGTCTGTTCCTGTTTTTACAGTTTTTACCAAAGTGGGAAATTAATGCCTCACTACTTTACATTAGTTGTACACTAGTGTAAATGTTATTTTTCTGATTTATAATTGCTTCTTCGATGCTCTGTAGTTTTGCTCTGTACTTTTAAAAAAAAATATTTTCTCTCTATTCGTGTCACATGCTTCAGGACCAATTATATTGTTGTGTCACACACTGTAGGGTTGATACAACGACAATAATGGTTTATCTCATTTAATCAGTAGCCTAACTGAGGGACCTTAAAAGCCACCTTTGGCTCTGGAGCCGCAGGTCGCAGACTTAGTTTTTCTTCTGTTTAGTTCTTGTCATCTTATCATATACGTTTATAACAGTGGAGACATAACAGAGCTATTTAGTGAGGCTTGAAGACTTGAACTAATTTCTTAGTCTCTAGTGTATTAATGACGGCAGCACCAACCTAACCTGGTTATTTGTAAAAGGAGTAGATCACAGCCTTCTGAATTCATTCTGTCTGCTATTAAAATGTTTAATAACACAAGATACTGAAACAGTAATGCTCCTTAGCACTTGCCGGCTTTAAATTAGGTATCTTGAATGTCATTTTCTGTTATTTCTAAGCAAGCAAGTATAGATAGAGTTTATGGATAAAGTTTTACTCCTATAAAATAGTTTGATGAACCTGATGAACAGTGCAATATTTCTACAAACCTAATAGTCTAATATTGTTTCTATAAACGGATCAGATTGAACTGTTAATTGTTTTGTAATTTTTGGCTACAGATGTTTTGGAGTTTTAATGTAAATGTGTTTTACTCTAGAATGTAAGTTGCGCAACTCCTGCAGCTTTTTTCATTTATTCGGCCAACATAACTGATATTGGCTTTTTTGTGTGGCTTATTTCAGGTGGTATTTTAGTGCTCCTTCAGATGCATTTGCAGTTTTTTTTTTTTTTTTTTCAAATCTTTTAGGAATTTTGTCAACATACCTCATATTATTTACGTAGAGTAAAGGTACCTTTTAGGATGTTTTGATACCAAATCTTTGGAGGGGTTTTAACCACAGCAGATTTCTGGTGCAGATCATTAAAATGGATCCTGGATTGGTACCCTGGCCAGATTATAATCCCAGTCACTGAAGAGTTTGTCTGGACCCTGGAGGAATGCACTGAAAAAGATAATGCAACCGCTTTTGGCATTTACTTAATCATATTTAGTTACTTTAACACAATTGTTTTATGTCCTACCCTGTTTCCATGAAACAATTGTGTTAAAGTAACTAAATATAATTAAGTAAATGGCACAAAAAAAATTTTTTTCAGTGTGTGGGAGTGCCTGCCAGGTCAGAGTATCAATAGCAGGGGATAATCTGACATTGAACCAGCTGATTTGAGTAGAAGAATAAGAGGAAAAACAAAGTTAAAGTTCCAGTACAAAGACAAAGCAATTGTGAAGAGCTACAGCTGGACATTTGAACACCAAAGTACAGACAGAACCCCCCCTACAGACTTTCTTCTTCATGGATTTGTTCTACTCGACCAAACACCAGACGTCATTTAGACATTGGTATTTAGGCCAATCCGGTCGGTCCGTCATAGTCTTGATTTAGTCCAGAAATAGGTGTTGAAAATTGGGCTGTTTGGACGGTCTCATTTTTTCCCACTTTAGTCCAATTAAAGGTGTTGCAAACCCAGTTTTCTATGATCTGAAAATTAAACCTTTTCATCTTTCACTTTTCAATGAAATGTAGACGTCGTCTGGACGTAAATCACATCATATTTTCAATGTCCTCTCAACTAGTTTTTGCTCGGTAGGCAGTCCATTACTAGAACTGCCAAAGCAAACTAGACCAACTGCAGGTTTGAATTCCCTTATTTTAACTGTTTCCTTGAACTGATCTAATAGCCACTTGCAGTTGGACCCCATGCCATCATTAAATCCTCTTTGGGAAGGCCACCACTGTGCCACTTGCTCTGCTGGCAGTGGTTAATATTACAGCTATTCGGTCAACCAAACAAAGCCACACATAATTGCTGTAGTCAGCCTGTTATATGTACCCTACTATTAATCTGCCATGAAGCACAGCTTCAGGGGTTCAACCCTGAAACAATAGATTTCTTAGACATTAAAGCTGCGGCGCTATGAGACGAGAGGCACCATGTCTTTCCTTAGAGGGTTTAAGATTATCTACAGAGCAGAGAACTTAAGAATAAGAGCTAATGAGGAAACTGAACAATATATTGGGTATTTATCTAGAGTCCAGAAGTATTCTCCTGTCAGATCAATAATCTCGTAAGACATGAAACAATGAGGCCTGCTGGTATCTTTGGATCTTAAACTTGATTTGATGACTGAAGAGGAAAGGATCTGACATCTGCTGTCACCTTCAGTTTGTCCTTCCAACTCTACATGTCATGTATTACAATCTCTAGCCTGACAGTTGCTGTCATATAGTCTCTAAACTGTTAGTTGTTCTAGATACTATCTATGTTTGTTGAATCTATATGTTTTTCTCCATCTGTTAAGGTGAGTGCTACGTTTGTGCCTCAAACGAGCCTTACCGGAAGGTCGACTACACAAAGATCTCCGTCCCGAGCTGGAAACCCGGCGCCGGCTCCGGGACCGGCGCGTCCACCTCCAGCCGGACGTCAACGGCTTCAACCGGAGTGTCGACGAGCACCAGCGCCGTCTCCAAAGATCGGCCTGAGGGTCGAGAGAGCAGAGAGAGCAAAGACTTCATCAAACCCAAGCTGGTGACGGTGATCCGTAGCGGCGTAAAGCCTCGCAAGGCCGTCAGGATCCTGCTCAACAAGAAGACGGCGCATTCCTTCGATCAAGTGCTGGCCGACATCACCGAGGCCATCAAACTGGACTCTGGGGCTGTGAAGAGGCTCTACACACTGGATGGAAAACAGGTAGGATGCTGGTTGCTTTCTCATTTCACCAGGTGGGAAAATATCTCGCCATAAGCAATAAATCTAAAATAAAGAAAGCAAAATGATCTGAGTGAGAAGTTCCTAAAAATAGACTCTTTATTTAGGTGAGTATCATCCACTGATGGATGCAGGCATTGGAATCAGATAAAACTGTCAGCTGGTTTTACTTGTTCACAGTTTCAGACTCATATTATCTTCCCTCTCATTGATTTCTGTGGATCAGGAGTATTGATCTTTTTAAATTTTACATCAATAGTGAGTCATGCAAACATACTGTTGACTGGAGATTAGGCGAACATGTAAAGAATAGTTTATTCTTGTTTGCTTCAAGGTTTGTAAAAGGAGAGAGTCTCTAATTAATGCATGAGATGGACTTTAGTTTCACTCCTCAGCATGTTTAATGAATACAGGGTCCTGGACTTTTGTTTTAAAGGATATTTTAAGGGTTTATTTTTGTTTTCTTACCTCAACCAGGACATTATGTGAAGTCTAAGAGTCCCGTAACACTGAACAAAAAAAACAAAACCGACCCGATGTTAAAAAACAAAGGAGGGGATGGATATTGTTGGTATTCAGGAATCTATTAGGAATGAATTGTATGAAGTGCATTTTACAAGAACAGTTAAGAATTCAAAGCATTGCTAGTCTTGTTGCTATCATGATTTTCTCATTCTAGAAGCAATCTAAGTAAGTTCTTGCAATGCTTCAGGTCATGGAGGCCAAATGCATGAGCTGCCAAAATCAAAACCATGGACATAGTCATGGTCAGCCTTGACTATTACAGAAACATTTCTACAATTCAAAGCTTTTTTTTCCTCTTCAAATATTAAGATGAATGTGTAAGTTTTCCAACAGTCCTCTATAGTTACATGCTAACTTTAACTTGCCTTTAAACCAGCAGAGAGAGGAAATATTAAACATTAAAGCACAGTTTTTTTAATGCACTCTTCCTCCATCTTCCTCTACCTGAGGTCACTAGAGAAAGTGAACAGAGGAAGGTGGTACTGATAGACATACCTACAGTAATAGATAGGGGTAGACGGCTACAAATCCAGATATTAGCATTTTTTGTCTTGTATGTTGTTGGTGGATTAGCACACACTTGGAAAAAATTAATTTATCAATTCATCTTATTTTTTCTTGAATTAAGCAGGTAGTGATTGCTAATGGGATAAGACAATTTACATTTATAGTAAGAAAAAATAACAATTGTACTGTCCTATTTCAAGTCTATAATATCTAATTATCTTATTTTAAGGGTAAAAATAATGATTCAATTGGCAGATCATGTTATCTACCTACTCAAATTAAGGGTGAATGCACTCATTTTAAGAAATTTTAACTTATTTTTAGATAGTTTTTTCATTGCATGCTTGGAATTTTTTTATCCATTTAGCAGCCATGCCTTGAGATCACTAATTATAATTAATTAGTGATCTCAAGGTTAATATTAGTTAATATTTTCTTTGATTTGTTAATAACGGTTTCTTTCTGTCTAAATTAAGACTAAAATTTGCCCTAATTTTTTTTTGGTTTTTTTTGTTTAAATGGAGTAAAAGAAACATTAGCCTAAGGCAGGGGTCTTCAACGTTTTCCAGGCCAAGGACCCCCAAACTGATGACAAGATGGAGCGAGGACCCCCTAGTTATATATATTGTATGAAATTGTGTTACAGTATATCAACCTGGTTCTATAGTGACTCTATTACAGATGGAGTAATGTAATGAAAGTAATTTCTCCCTGGGATTATTAAAGTATCTCTGATTCTGGTTCCTGGTTGATGGGACAGGTGTTGTGAATGAAACGGTGTCCAGCTTGAAAGAGCTCCTGTGTGTCGCTGAATGTGTGCATTGATGATTGAAAGACATCTTCTGCTTCCATTTATCTGTTTACTACAGTGTGTTGAATTCATGTTAATGTGGATTTAAAGACATTTCAATTCAGGAGGGAATATAAAAAAAAAAAAAAATGAATCAACCAAAAGTTTCGCGACTCCCATGCAGTACCTCCGTGGACCCCCTAGGGGTCACGGACCCCCTGTTGAAGACCTCTGGCCTAAGGAATTGANATCAATTTAGCAGCCATGCCTTGAGATCACTAATTATAATTAATTAGTGATCTCAAGGTTAATATTAGTTAATATTTTCTTTGATTTGTTAATAAAGGTTTCTTTCTGTCTAAATTAAGACTAAAATTTGCCCTAATTTTTTTTTTGTTTGTTTAAATGGAGAAAGAGAAACATTAGCCTAAGGCAGGGGTCTTCAACGTTTTCCAGGCCAAGGACCCCCAAACTGATGACAAGATGGAACGAGGACCCCCTAGTTATACTGTATATATTGTATGAAATTATGTTACAGTATATCAACCTGGTCCTATAGTGACTCTATTACAGATGGAGTAATGTAACGAAAGTAATTTCACCCTGGGATTATTAAAGTATTTCTGATTCTGGTTCCTGGTTGATGGGACAGGTGTTGTGAATGAAACGGTGCCCAGCTTGAAAGAGCTCCTGTGTGTCGCTGAATGTGAGCATTGGTGATTGAAAGACATCTTCTGCCTCCATTTATCTGTTTACTACAGTGTGTTGAATTCATGTTAATGTGGATTTAAAGACATTTCAATTCAGGAGGGAATATAAAAAAAATGAATCAACCAAAAGTTTCACGACCCTCATGCAGTACCTCCGCGGACCCCCAAGGGGTCACGGACCCCCTGTTGAAGACCTCTGGTCTAAGGAATTGACAAAAAAAACCAAAAAAAAACTGGCAGCACATATCTGGGATCTGCCAGAATGATGTCAGAATAATCCAGCAGCATCAACCAAAAAAAAATCCTGTATGGATTGATTGTAATAGGAGAGCATTCAGGTAGAATTATTGGTGAATGTTTTGTCTACCAGTAATCCAACTCTAAACATTTAGAGTTCTCCTGTGAGGCAGATATATTACCACTGAGGGGCATATTTAGTCTGCGGACCTTAGTTTTGCTGAATGAGCTCTCAGAGAAAGTGGTTTGAAGACTTAGAGACTGAATAGTTATGGAGGCCCTTCTTTTTAAATCTTTGTTTGTTTAACCTTTAAAAACTTACATCATACCTCACAAAAATGCACTATTAAATGTTGGCCTTCACTAATTGTTCCAATAAAATCCATGGATTGAACTGAATGTTGTTAGAACCTGATAAAATATCTAAGAGCTTTATCTAGTGTGGATCATTCTGTAACACACTGTATTACTGTAGCCGTTTGTGTCTCTAGTAGGGCTGAAAAAAAATAATCGGATTAATCACAATTAATTGATTATTGGATCAATATCGTCAACTAATTTTGTAATCAATTAATTGTTAACTGGAGTGTAGGACTCTAAAACGTGTCCTTAGCTCACAGAGCAACCCATATAGAGCAGTAATTATAGCAAAATTGTAAAAGGAAATATATAAACATTTTGCATTTAAGATAAAAAAAATCTTTTTTTGTCTATCAATATGCTCTATCCATAACTCCTCAAGCAGAAATGTTTTAGTTTATTCTGGTTAATTACGTAAAAAGTCTTCTTTAAGGAATCTTTTGCTATCCGATTATTAATCAGTGAATTGAAAAAATAATTGACAGATTAATCGATTTGCAAAATAATCATTAGTTGCAGCCCTGGTCTCTAGTAGCCTTAGAAGTATCAACCACTTTCAAGTCATTTTCTAAATTATATTTCTTAGTTATTATTGTACTTTATAAAAAGTTTGGTCATCTTTAAAAATCAAATGACTGAAAAGCACAGTGGATGCTGACCACTTTCCCTCGTATTCTGTCAGGTTTGATCATTTTCACATCTGATAGATGATTTATTGGTTCGTTAATAACCAATTAGTTTCCCCCACATGAGAAATGAGATCAGCTAAAACCTGCTTTGCAGCAGCGGCCTCTGCTTAGCAGTGCCTTTCTAACCTCCTCACCTCGGTGCTCAGCCTCAGAATGATGAACTCATCACTTATTTCTCATTCAGTGCTTATTGGGCCGTTATTTTCTAAAGCCTTTACCCATAAAAGAGCGACTTATCTAACTCAGCGGAGTAAAACATTGTAAAATCAAACAGAACTTGATTAGAAATTAATGAATCAACACTCAGACTTGTTAGATTTGCATAATTTACCGACATCTGTACTGCATTTCTCAAAACCAATGAAGCAGAAAAATGATTTAATTATCTCATATTTTCTTTTATTGTGCAAACTTCCAGCTTATTAAATGACAGTATGTTATTATTGTATTTAAATCCTGTCCTCCAAAGGAATAACTGCGGCCTGATTAAAGTAATTTCACTGTTTCTGTTGTGTTTTAGTCCTTATTAAGAAAGATGACGGCGATAAAGAAGCTTAGATGAAGTGAAATCGAACAACAGTAGCTAAGTTCTATCAATCAGAAGGCAGAAATCAAATTAGAGGACATTACAGAGATTAGTTCTCTAAAGAAGGTTGTGGCTCTAATTTACAGTTTAAGGTCAAGCTGTGGAGTTTGGAGCTTAGAGTTTGAGAACTGCAGCAGTCAGCTAAAGTTTAGGTGTTAAACACACTCTGAATATGCTCTGATCCGCTCTGCAGCTCTTCTGACTACTTGTATTGGTTTGAGGATTTAAACTTATCACACACCGACTGGCAGAGCTATTTTTAACCGACACACCAGTTTTTATTTTTTTTAAGTCATATCAGCGAGTCGGACGAGACAATCAGAGCAGAGAGCTGAAGGAAAGCAGAGACAGCAGAAAGCTCATCAGGGCGCCGCTCTGACTGTTGATGTCGATGCAACCTCCACTTAAAAGGATAGTAAAAACAACTTTTACTGCCTTCAAAATAAAAGCATCAGTGGCTACAGTCTTGCAGCAGTCGTTTGGTTTCAGCTATAAAATCTCTGTTCAAATTAAAACCTTGCTGTAGAAGCTCTCATACGCCTGCATGCAATAAAAAGTACAATTCAGCTGTTAAAGTTTTTTGTGCAGCTTGCAGTTTTGCATGTATTTAAATCTTAATGGAGGCTTTCTGAAATGGAAATATTTGACATGCAAAGCTAGAGAATGATTGTAGATGTAGTTGCTTTGAATTAATAGGGATTTGGTAGGATTTACTTTGTACAGAAATCAATGTTCCTCTCATGATGTCATTTTGCTGCTAAGGGTTTAACCGCATCTGTACTATTATATATGAAATGGATTTAAATCAGCAATAATTAATATAAAACTGTAACCCCTATAGTTAGGGAACAAAAACAAATATATATGGGACAACTGGGATGGTTATGAGGGACAATGCGGGACAGACGCAGCTTTTTCATCTCTTTTTGGTGTTGCTTTACAAAAAGCTCCCTGAGAATCACCTTCCACTGACCTTACCCAGTTATAAACGCTTCCGGTCTTTGTTGTGGCTTCATTTTTTTTCCTTCGATGATAGTTTCCATCATATTTTGTACAAAAAGCCGTTTAATATCCAGTTTGAAGAGCATCATAACTGCAGCTCTTCTTTTGTTTGCAGGAAATTCTTTTTATTTTATTTGACCAAATCGTATTAAAAATGCAAATCTGGACATCTGGTCTCCCTAGAAGTTGTCTATTTTTTAGTATTTTAGCAAATTAATACAAATGCGGTCCAAGCAAAATCAGTTGAATGAAACTATTGCAGCAGCTAATTGATCAAAGTTGGGTTAAAATCCTAATCAACCATAGTTTGGTTTTCCTTGTTTTAAAAGGAAGGCTTTTACCTTTCAAATTAAAACCTTAAACAAATTTCTTTGATCATTTAGTTTTATCCTAAATGTAAACAAAATATTCTCCTCTCACGTTAATCCCACTCTTTTTTTTTTTTGCATAATCAGCCAAACGGAAGGAAAAATTCATACAAAGGTTTTCTCTATTTTAATGTGGGATTTTTATTTTGAAGGTCTTAGGACCTATTGAAGCTTTTATTCTGTCGGTCTCAGATGGGTGCTGCAAGGGCAAAGTGAGTGTGTGTGTGATTGTTAGGTTTGTTTGGAGAGGAAAGCCATCTCTCGCCCTGCGGCACGGTCACCATAGTAACCACTCCTCTTGTAACAGCCGAACATGAATGTCAGCTCCAGTTCCGGCATTGTTGGGTGTTCCTGTTTCCATGGAAACAACTGCTTTAACATCCATTCCAATTCAATGAAAACTTTATTTGCCTCCAAAGGGTAATTTAAGGTCACAGCAAAGCAGTGAAAGGAGACACTGCAAATCCAAAGAAATCTGATGCACAACGTTTGAACCCACAATTTTATACAGAAACTTATGCACACATACATGTAAGAGCATACATGTAATAATAAGAGTGAGGAAGAAGTACAGCTTTAGGAACAATAGTGGCCCTCCTTCCCACGGAGGCCTGGGAGCAAATAACCTGAGTTCTTATTGTAGCTCCGAGGGTGTTTGCATCCATATCTTCACGTCTAAAAGCATCTCATTGTATTTCTGCAAACACTGCCAAGTCTCCGCTAAAATCCACAACCCAGAATAACTCCTCACATGATGCCAGACAAGAGATGTTTATGTTTTCACAGGTTTATTTCATCCCCTGAGATGCTGTGAGGTTAATGTTTTAACTGAAATGCAGTCGGATCAAAGTACCAAACATGGAGACTTTAATCCACAGCTTTGAAAACTGAACCCGGGTTATAATTAAGTTCTTTTGGAAGGGCTGCTGTATAGACTGGAGACTAATATAATCCCTTTATTCTCTGGGGAAGTTTAAGGTTAGCTTCTATTTTAAACATTGGGAATAATAGTTTTTTTTTAACTACATAACAATTTACTTTAGAAGCTGATCTAATATTAATATCTCAAGCAAAGGAGGAAGAGTTTGGCTCATTTATGCTATTGCTTTTATGTTGGAAAACCTCAAAAGGACTCATTTCACAATTAACTGTCTAACCGAGCACAGAGCTGTAGTCTGTTTATTGATAAAAGAGTTTTTAACTTAATTTTTGTGGAAAAAAATATGAACCAAGTCATCATTTTTGAAGTATTGGAATCAAAATTAGATGTAATTTGTGGAAAAGGGGTATTGATCGCATACAGTATATACACATGCACACGGTATATATACAGGTATATGTATTTTCAAGTTTTTCATGCCCATAGAAGGACATTTTGACTCATTAAAGCTGAGTCAGATTGGATGCAGAGCTCATCTATGTGATTTAGGACTGGACTCTGATCTATCATGTGAATGAGCTGTGATCTGAGCCCTTCTATTGTAGCTCAAAGTCTAGGTTTTACCATCTACACTGCAAATGTCTTAAATTAAGTGTATTTACCCTTAATCTGAGCAGGTAAATGAGATGATTTACCAATGGAATTAGTATTTTTACTCTTAAAATAAGCTGTCTAGTAGGCTTGTCCCAATCCGATCCACGTATTGGATCGGGACGCCGATATTGGCAAAAAAATGCTTATCGGCAAAGCATGTAAAATGCCGATCCAAACTGCCGATCCAGTTTTTAAAAAAAAATCCGGTCCGTATTTTCCAGTTTCGCCGATTGAAACGATCCATTCCACTTTTTTGCGCCGGTGTTTCCCTGTTTTGGATTTTTATTAAAACTTACAGTAATACTTGCACCTTTAACTGTTTACGGTTTTACTGTTCACTGTGCAATTTCAGATTGCTATTCATAATTTTGTCCAGTTTGTGTTTANCCAGTATCGGTATCGGATCGGAAGTCCAAAAACAATATCGGTATCGGATCGGAAGTGCAAAAACCTGGATCGGGACATCTCTACTATCTAGATATTATGCACTTGAAATAAGACAATGCAATTGTTTTTTTTCTTGTTTAAAGTGTAAATTGTCTTGTTCAATTGGCAAAGTGTCTCACTTCAATCCTTAATTCAAGAAAACATGCACTCATTTTAAGAAAAAATGACTTATTTAGATTCCTCTATCAATAATGTTTCATATTTTGGCCAAAACGTTTCGTTTTTTAGACTTTATTTCTAGGTAGCACATTAAAGGGCACTTTTTTAGTTTTGTTCAATCTCAATCATGCACATTTTTGTTTTTGTCATGAGAAATCCAGAGGAAATACAATTTGTGGTTTTAAAGTGACAAAATAAATGGAAGAAAAATCTGAAACAATTAATCAATAGATTGGTGGAAAAGGTCGACTTCTAACTTGATAATTAAACCGAACCGGCTAGATTAATGGGACACAGGCTCTAAAACACGACATTTCTTAAGAGAAAAACTTGATTACAGTATACTTATATAGATCACTCCCATATATTTATTTTACTTGATTTAGAATGCTCTAAGAAGTGTCTTTTCCACTTATTTTGAAATGTTAATTCTCTAAAAATACACTGAAAAAAAGAATGCAACGTTTTTGGCATTTACTTAATCATATTTAGTTACTTTAACACAATTGTTTCATGCTAGCAGGATAGGACAATTGTGTTAAAGTAACTAAATATGAGTAAGTAAATGTCAAAAGCGGTTGCATTATTTCTTTCAGTGTACCTCATAGACTAATTGATTAATAGAAATATATTCAGTAGATTAATTGATACTAAAATAATTAATAGCCCTACATTTCAAAAGGCCTGATTAGTTTATACAGCAGTGAATGAACTGTGCAGCAGCTTCACATCCACCTGTTTAATCCCCTTCTTTCATTCGTCTGCTGATCCCGCTGTTCTCCTCGTCTCTCCCAGCTTTTCTCTCCCTCCCTGTTTGCTTCGTCTCTGCATAAATGTGGGACATGTTGATGAACACTTTGTACTTAATCCTCAAGACAGTCCTCAGACAGCCCTTTGTGTTTGTTGCTGCCTGTCAGAGGCTGCTGAGGAGCTGTCAGCTGCAGACATGGTTTAAATATTCCCATCTGTCCTCTCCACACTCACAAACACCCCTCAGTCACTGAATATACTGTACATCTGTGGGTTTTCTCTTTTTGTGCAGCTGACCTGTCTGCAGGATTTCTTCGGGGATGACGACGTGTTCATGGCGTGCGGTCCGGAGAAGTTTCGGTACGCTCAGGACGACTTTGTGCTCACGCATTCTGGGAAAACGGCAGCCTTCGTCAGCGGTAAGACGACATAACAGAAGTTCAGTGGAACATTTTCACCTCCACTTTTACTACTTTTTTAAATGTATTTGAATGCATCTTCTGCTGAAAATATGGTTGTGTCTCAGTGTTGCTCTGTGGAAAGTGCACAGTGGGAAGTATAGTAAGGCGCATATAAACTGCAGCTTAAAATGCATCAA
This sequence comes from Cyprinodon variegatus, assembly GCF_000732505.1. Taxonomy (NCBI): domain Eukaryota; kingdom Metazoa; phylum Chordata; class Actinopteri; order Cyprinodontiformes; family Cyprinodontidae; genus Cyprinodon; species Cyprinodon variegatus. Next base: position 110,810 of record NW_015151542.1, on the reverse strand, counting down.
ACTTTTTTTTTTTTTTTTATTGCAGTTGTTCCCATTTTTATCCTTTTTTTTTTTTTGTTAGCCGCTCTTTGGATTACAAGAAAGTTTCACAATTTTTCCAGCAGTTAAACAACGAAAAGCTAATATCCTTTAAATCACAAAACATCCTCCAATAAAATGGTATTCATTTTCAATTTATCATTTTTTTTGTACCGTGCAATATCATTTAATATTGCTATCAGTAAATTTAAAAATAAATACCCTCCTTTTGTACTATAATCCTCCCAGAAATTCCACAACACATCCATTATGGGAACCTCTAAACTTCAATACATTTCTCAGATATTATACTAAAAAAACAAGATTTTCTGCAAACAGGATCATTATTTACACTTTAAATGATACCTTAAAAGATTTAGTTTCTAAATTAGTGCCCAAAGTGTCCAAAACATCATCATTCTGCTGTGATTGTTCACATTTAAAAGAAATATGTTTTACTGCAACAGTTTAATTCTGAAAATGTCCCCTTTTAATTCAAAGGAATTTTAAAAAATTATTCTTTTCCACAAAATCAACAGTATCAACGCCCTATTTTTAATTTAGTTTTTGCATTTCTAAGATGCTCAACATGTATAGAGTATTTGATCCATCCCTTCCTGTTTCTCTGGGTGTAATTGATCCTGACATACAGCTACTTCTTGCCACTGTACAAAATGGGAAAGACGAGTTAAAATACAGTTTAAAATAAAGAAATGTTGACCATAAATAACGGAACTAAAGATGTGGATCTGCTGCCAGAGCAACAGGTATACAAGTTTAAATCAGCTGGAACCGTGAGAAACAAGCCTGGATGAGAACCCAGGTTAATTTTATTGTTGCCTTAAAGTCTTATTTAAACAGGGGGGATTAAATGTGCAAAAAGAAGCATAAAGACAATATTTTTCATATGTATTTACAAATAATGAATGCTTAAAAGTCCAGAAGTATTCTTAATCAAATAGAGCTAGCTACACATGTAAATCTGCTGACCTGATCATCTGTAGAATATCTTTGTGTGTTTATACCAAAAATACTCCCAGCAGCTGCTGCCAACAGAGCAGAATCTGTTTGCTGCCAGACGTTTATCTTTCACTGATCTCTGCTTTTGCATTATACTAATATGATTCCCCTGCAGAATGCAGGACCAAATCGACTCGTCCAGCGGCTCCTCAGAAAACTCCAAAGACTCCCAGCAGCTCTGGCTTTACCTCCTCCAGGACTCCTCCTAAAGGTCTGTCCAGGACAAAGTCACCTGGTTCAGGTAGGAAGCCTTGTTATAGTAGATGTTTCTATCTGTCTGGGTTTCCTTCTCATGAATGGGGCTTTATCTTAAAAGCTGCAGGGCTCTTTGTGTTTTTAGTTTTTTTAGATGTTTGGAAGGTAGAAAGATGAATGAGATTCTTTTCTAGCCCTAAATGTGGTTAATTTAATAACCCAAGTTCAGTGTTTGAAGACTTGCAGCATGAAAATAAAAATGAATTTATGGAAAAATAAGAACAATTCTGACTGCAGCTGAGATTTGATCTACTGTTACTGTGTGGAAATATGAGTAAAGTGGGAGGTTATTGATATCCATCCATCCATCCATCCATCCATCCATCCATCCATCCATCCCTCCGTCCGTCAGTCCGTCCATCCATCCATCCATCCATCCATCCCTCCGTCCGTCAGTCCGTCCATCCNTCCATCCCTCCGTCCGTCAGTCCGTCCATCCATCCATCCATCCATCCATCCCTCCGTCCGTCAGTCCGTCCATCCATCCATCCATCCATCCATCCATCCATCCCTCCGTCCGTCCGTCCATCCATCCATCCATCCATCCATCCATCCATCCATCCATCCATCCATCCATCCATCCATCCATCCATCCCTCCGTCCGTCAGTCCATCCATCCATCCATCCATCCATCCATCCATCCCTCCGTCCGTCCATCCATCCATCCATCCATCCATTCATCCATCCATCCATCGATGCATCCATCCCTCCTGTCCGTCAGTCAGTCCGTCCATCCATCCGTCCGTCCGTCCGTCCGTCCATCCATCCATCCATCCATCCGTCCATCCATCCATTATCTAGCTGATATTTTAGCGGAAGAGATTACGATCAGTTTTTCCTCTTTTTTCCTTCTCGTAGGGAACGAGGCGTCAGGATCCCAGTCAGCTGGAAAGTCAAACAGATCCAGTCCATCTCCTACCAGTCCTGGAGCGCGACGCAACTTAAAGGTCAGGATGATGTGTGATCTCCTCATAATCTCTTTATAGTTTCTTTAATAGAATAAAAAGCATAATGAAAAACAGGCTTCACCATAATGTCCTAAAACTAAATTCTTTTGAGATGTTTTTGTCTGAAAAGCTTAATTATACTAAAGCAAACTGTTCCTGTTGAGTCACATGGAACAAACAGCATGCAAAGTAATATATTTCACTGCTGCTGCAGCTGAGTCACAATAAGGGAAACGTTTAAGAAACATGTTGCCTAATTAAAAGATATAAAATCAAATAATTACAGTTAGGAAGCTCAAACTCTGAGTAGTTATGCCTCCTGGTGGCGTCAGTACGTTACTGCAGTTTTCACCCTAGATGGCGACTTTACCTCCTGACAGAAAAACAGGTGCATTAAAATAAAGTATAAAAGTATAATAAAAAGTATAAAATAAAACTTATATGCGAAATATTCTTTGCAAATCTGATATGATATCATATTACTGCTAATAAAACTTCTGAGCCCTCAGTTGTTTTATTACAAAGCTGATGATGTTTTGATAGTTTATAAAGCTACAGGAATATCACCTCATTAAGGCCTTTAAAAAGGTAGCAGATATTTTTCACTAAGAATCTTTGTCTCATTGTTTCAGTGGAAAACTATTCAAACTAGACACGTTTTTTATATTTAAAACGTTTTGAATAAGGAGATGTCTACGTTAACATCACCATCATAGACATGGGCTCTAATAAATTATAGTTAATGAGCCATTTTAATTCCTTACATCTGTTTTCTCTTTCTAACAACCGTCACCCCTCAGATCTCTCCTCGCCGGGCCTCTTCCACGGATGTGAACGGGGAAGCCGAGCAGCCAGACGACGCTGAGGAAGGTTGGTGGTTCTGATTGTATTTTGTGCTAAAAGGTTAATTTACCATTAAGGAATTTGATCTGTCTTTCTTAAGGATCTGATTCTGGAGGCTTAAAAGCTCTGAGTTTAGCTTCTTTTATTCAGACATAAACCCACAAGGATCCAGGAAACACTATGAAAGGAAACATCATTAATAACCTTTGAAACTGCAGAATGTTTGCTCTAATTTTGAGCTTCATGGGGAAACCCTAATTATTCATAAAGCTTATGTGATAAAATGTAAAGATCAAAGTTTCTTCTTTCTTTCAGTGAACGGAAACCGGTCCGTCTCCTCCTCCATCATCAACGAGAAGTACAAGGTGGGGAAAGTGATCGGAGATGGAAACTTTGCTGTGGTGAAGGAATGTGTCGAGAGGTAAACCACCCTGCTAAGAGTTAGAAAATCTATCAAATCGCTTTTTATTAAAATCATTGATTAGAAAAAAACGTTGCTGCACATTTGTCAAACAGGGCTGATATTTTCAATCAATTTTCTCTTTCAAATAACTTTTTATTGCAATATCCTATTGGGGAGAAAGCTTAAAAGATTAAATATACTAATAATTTATCACAACAGGCTATAACAATGTTGTGTTTTTCATTAAACTGACTGGTTTTACCTGCAGGGCGACTGGACAGGAGTACGCGCTGAAGATCATCGACAAAGCTCGCTGCTGTGGGAAGGTAGCCCAGATTTTAAAAAAGTATTCTTCATTGCTCCTACGTAATACTACATCTTTCTAAGAAACAAAAATGTATTTATTATCTTCAGCTTTAGGCAACTATTATCAAAACTGGCGATGATATACATCTCTGAATTGATGGAAACCTGACCATGTGTTTTACACCAACAGGAACACCTAATAGAAAACGAGGTGGCGGTCCTGAGGAGGGTCCGACATCCCAGCATCATTCAGTTAATCGAGGTGGATGAGACGCCCACTCAGCTGTTCCTGGTCATGGAGCTCGTTAAGGTCCATTGATTAAACCTAATAAAATAAATCAGAGCTTTTTCTAAATAGGGGAAAACATGCATGCTTAGATGCTATTAAAGTTTGGACGGCTTTAAATTGTTTAAATGAAGGAAAAACTGAAGTCGTCGTGTTGCTTTTGCTAAATCTGAGTGTGATTTTAGACACTTTAGATATAAGAAGCAGATTAATTCTACTGTAAATAAAAGCTTTTTTTGCCCCGCAGATAAATATCTAATATTAATTCAGTGCTAAACAGACCTGAATTAAAGAAACAGGCCCATGATGTCATTACAACCCATCTAGATATTTGCAGTATGTTTGGGTTGAGCAGATTTCCCTTTCAAATTTAAATTTAGTTATGTTTCACCAGTTTTATCTCTTCTTTTCTCCCTCTGACTCACAAGGAGCCACTAAAGAAAAGATGCTAAACTGGACCTACTATAGCTGCCTAAATGGACCCTATATCTCTCTGATGCTTCGCAGCCTTACTTCCTGTTAACCAATAGCATTAGATCCCTTCTTTTTGTTTGTTTTTTTTGCATAATTGCGATTTTGTTTTTTCAGTTGTGGTTCCAACTCTAGAATGCTCCCTGCAGATAAGACCGGCTACTTTAACTCTAGTTTTTAAGCCTCCTTCAAAAACACTGTTATTTAACCTGAACCGTTGCTGTGTTTTTGCTGTGTTTGAAGGGAAAATACTGCGCTGATGTTTTTTATAGCGATAATTTGTCATGTTCTTTCCTTCAGGGAGGCGATCTTTTTGACGCCATTACCTCCTCCACAAAGTACAGTGAGCGTGACGCCAGCGCCATGGTGTTCAACCTGGCCGGAGCCATCAAGTACCTGCACAGGATGAACATCGTCCACAGAGACATCAAACCAGAGAACCTGTTGGTACAGAAACTTTTTCATCAACCCATTTTCATGTGAATCACTGCTGAAGATATATATATATATATATATATATATATAAAAAACACCAATTGTTTTTTTTCTACAGGTGTGTGAGTATCCTGACGGCACCAAGTCCCTGAAGCTGGGAGATTTTGGTTTGGCGACGGTGGTGGAAGGTCCGCTGTACACCGTCTGTGGCACGCCGACATATGTTGCACCAGAGATCATCGCTGAGACTGGGTGAGACAGTAAAAAAGGATTTATTTCCATAGTTATGTTCATGCAAGTACTCTATTTTTTAGACAATAATAGGTTTTATGAAAATACTACAAATTAGTTGTATTTAAACAAAGATTTCTAATGAATTTCTGCTCCATGTTTCAACATCTTTTATACAAAGCAAATAATTTATAAAGCGGCTTAAAAATAAAACACTTTGATTGTTCCAGTGGAAATGTCATATTTATCCTTTTCATGTATTGGAAACTTGAAAGATTTATTAAAAAAACAAGTTTAATTTAGTATTTTTTACCAGCTGATGCCAGTGTCCTGGTTAACCTTTTAACTCTTTCCGTCTCACTGTTCTAATGAACATTTAGTGTACATATAAATCCTATTCATTTCCACTGATCTAATACGTGAGGCTCTGTTTTCTTTTTTCCTGCAAGATAATCATCTTGGAGATATCAGTGTCTCCTATCAATTTTATGCAGATAATATTCGGCTATTTTGCTTCTTAAAGAAATATGTTTTAATCAAAGGGCTGATTTACTGTCGGCCTAAAAGTAAATATAAGTGGGTTAAGAAATAGTGCCATTAAGCTGAAATCTGAACAGACACAATGTTACATTATTGCCCATGCGTTCATGGTTCCTCTGATCTAAGCCACCAATCTAAAGTTAAAAAAATAAAGTGGGTTTAAAACCATCAAGTCAATGCCCTTTAATGGTCACCTCATTATATGAGGATTACTTTCAAAGTGTCAAAAATGATCTTGAAGTGTTTCTTCTGATCCTATTTAGTGTAATCGGCACAATTTTTGCAGGCTTTTCACATATATGGACTAAAAAATTCTTGATTCCCTTTAACTCTTCCAAATACCTTTGTTCTACATGAGTTACATGAGTCCAAGTCAACTACTATGTTGTCTTCCCTTATCTCTTTACAGTGGAGATATTTTTATATCTAAAGGAAACTTCTTATGCTCTTTTGTACTACATACATTCTTTTTATATTGTCTATTGCGTTTTTATCTTTAATGGCATCTTGCTTTAACTCTGCCTTTTGTACTTTCTACGAGCTATTGCAACCAGAATGTCCCTGAAGGAGTAATCCCAAGGCATAAATAAAGTTGAGTCTAAAGTCTAAAGTTACTCTGAACAGGAAAGACCTTCAGTCACTTCAGGACTTTCACGGACAGTTAGATGTAAATATATGAAGAATAAAGTCGGTTATGAAATAGGAACCGTTAATGTCCAGAGAGATTCACTGTGAGTTAGTTGCTCACACACATGAAAATGTATCACTAATAATCCTTAAAAGTTTAGTTATATATATTTAGATATATTTATTTAAAGATATTTCATTTTTTAAGAGTTGGCTCAACTATTTTTTACAAGATCTATTGCTAAATTAAAATATTAAACTTTTGGCAATTTTTTTTGCAAAACTTTTAAAGCTAAAAACATACATACGGTTAAAATTAGTGAAATGATTCAGCTTTGCTTTTTCTAAGCAACTGAAAACCACATATGGTCTTATTTTAACTGAAATATATTTTTTAGATTGGAGATGAAATATTTCTATTCACTGGAAGAAATTAAATCTAGTCCGTGTATCTCCGGTTGTTTGTTTTATTAATAAAAACGCATATAGAAATGCAATTATTTTTATGCAGATACATTAAAACATGATCAGCCGCAGATAACATCTGGTATAGATTTCTTTTGGGGAAGATTTTATTTTATATAATCTGCTTCAAGACAATACAGCCTTTTTTTTAAATGTTTTATCTAATGTAACTTGGATGAAATGGTTTACCTTGAACTCTCTGTTTTGTACAATCATTTATTTCATGTATTTTGTAATTAAATTAGTTGTTTTGGGTTAATACACAGTTAGGTTGATGTTGTTTCCCTTTGTGTGTAGCTACGGTCTGAAGGTGGACATCTGGGCTGCAGGAGTCATCGCCTACATCCTGCTCTGTGGATTCCCTCCTTTCAGAAGGTCAGCTGTAATTCAGTCAGGAAATTAAAAAAAAAAAATCGACTTTTTATACTGTCTACTGTAGATAATTATGTAGGATCTTTGAATAAATTGTCTGTTTTTATTGTATGTTAAACAGTTTGAACAAATGTTACAGTTCATAGTTGACTCAGTACTATTTATTTGACACTTTAATAAGAACATTGCTTGGATTATAAGTTTTATAGACTTTCTATAGACTATAGACTGTCTTTTAAACTGTTAGTCCTTTAAGGAATTCATTTAACTTTCCTCAGTGAGAATAACGTCCAGGAGGAGCTGTTTGACCAGATCCTCAGAGGGAAACTGGAGTTTCCATCTCCAGACTGGGACACCATCAGCTTATCAGCAAAGGTGATGCACACTCTTTTATTCCTAAATGAACGTTATAACAACATTTTAAACTGTACCGGGATTTGAGCTGATCAGTTTCTTACTTAAATGCACTCAGTTTATTGTGATTTGTTTTTTTTTTGTTGTTTTTTTGTTGCTTTGTAAAATTTCTGTTGATTTACATCTCATTCAGTGTGATTAATATCACCGCAGAAATAAGGAAAGAAATATAATGATCTTATTATTTATTTTGTTTCTGTTTGCATGGTGAACATAAGGAGCAGAAAATAATAAAAAAATGAAAAAAAATAGAAACTTTGATTATACAATAAAACAAGCACATTTTCCTTTATTTAGATGTGAGCTGATAATATTACTTTATTTACTTATTTACTTATTTAGTTTATTACTTTATTCTAAATCCTCAACACGGTAAATTTGACATACTTTCTAAATTTTAAAACATTTCAGCTTGTACATGCCTGGGTGTGTCTAATGCTCTCGCTGGTGAATCGATAAGAGCACCAAGACTTTAATAATTTTATTCTAAGTAAAAAAACACTTAAAAATCTCTGTCTACCAGATTTCATGACATGATGCCAGTTTACAGCTAAAATAAAAAAAACTGAAAACTTTTAGGCAAATTATTGAAATCAGTTTACCTCACTGTCATCAAAGTAAAGTCTCTTTCTTTAAAAATATATCATGAACAAAGAAGCTTTTATAGTATAATAAACGAGTCAATGTAAAGGTTAAATAATCCAGTGTTGCTAACTGTTAGGATCCGGGGCCTTGCCCACCAGAGGGCGCTGTGGATCCATGCCTGGGGAGCTTGGGCTCAGCATGGACAGCTGAACCGGATTGTTGTCTTTCCTGTGTCACCATGCCTGTCTGAACCAAGAACCTGCAGAACCCTGTGTGTTCCAATAAATATTGGACTTTTAATCCTCCCTCTGTGTCTGTGAGTTCTGCATTTGGGCTAGTAAAACCTGCGTTTCGTGACACTAACAGCAACATGATATAATCCTCAGATGCTGATCAGCCAGATGCTGCAGGTGAACGTGGACGCTCGCTTCACTGCTGAGGAGGTCCTCTCTCACCCCTGGGTGACGGTAAGAAACACAAACTGTTTGTGTCACACAGGTGCAGTACTTTGCTACGTGTCATGTCTTCATGGTGGTAGCAGCTCATAAAAGTTATTTTTTATTATTGCTGTAGGATGAGGCACCAGGAGAGCCCAACACTGTGAGCGAACCTGAAGATCACGTCAGCGAAGACGCACAGGAATCAGATCGTGAATCTCCAGTCCTGGAGACCAAACAGGTTCCCTCCCCGCTGGTCTAGCTCACCCCCCCTTTCATTGTGAACCATCCACCCCCCCACTCCAAGACCAACACCATCCAGACTGGAGAACAAGTCTATCCGCTAGGATTCAAATAATCCACGCTTCAAAATCTCCGTTTATCTACCAGAAACCATATTCATATTTTCTGACCTGCTTCTTCTCATCTTTTGGGAAGTAAAACAAATACAAATTAACTTAATGTAATTAAAGCTTCTGGAACAATCTAGAAAAGTTATGTTCCTTTAATAGTGGTGAATACATATCAGGTAACGTCCTCTTAGATATAAACCCGATCAGTGGGTTTAAATCAACAGTTTTTCTGGATTTCTTCCATATATCTACAGTATTTCCTCTCAGCTCTAATCAGAAGTATCAGATAATGTTAAAAATTCAGCCATATCTATGCATCATTTGTTAAATGAAATACCGTATTTTCCAGACTATAAGCGTCTACTTTTTTCCCCACACTTTGAACCATACGGCTCATAGAAGGTGTGGCTTTTCTGGATCTTTCCTAACTGCCAGAGGGGGGGTGTAAAAGTTGAAAATGAAAGAATAACGGGCTAATCTTCATCTTGAACAAAAATATGCAACAGGTACCAATGGCGTAATGACACAACAATAAGAAACATTATCGGGCAACCTTGAGCTTCACAGCTCCCCTCCTCACCCACGCTCTCCCCATTTATCTCCTGGTCACAATCTTTACTCCCTGTAACAGCAACATCTCCTTCTCCCTCTTCGGTTCTTTGAAATAACGTGTTTATTTTGGAAGTTTTTTCCATTTTTCCAGCAGCTCATCTTTCCTTTTTCTTTTCTGGAATCTGCTTTAGTACCTCATTTTGGTAACCATTGTCGCTAACGCATTGTACGAAACGGTTATGGTTTCAGTCAACACTTTGGATTACCCATAATTCCAAGTCGTAGTGTAAAAAATGAAATACTCAAATACATCATTCTCTTAAGATCTTTATTGCGGTTTGAAACATATTATGTGAGTGTATTTTTTACCAACCGTCTAATGAACTATACACAGACCATAGTAGGGGTGGAACGGTTCACAAAATCCACGGTTCGGTTCGGTTCACGGTTTTCGGTTCGGTTCGGTATATGTTGATTGTTAGCCTGACATGTTGGTCATGTTGCTGTTAGCATAAACAAAACGTGTTGCACAATGCTTGCACACTGTTGCACTTTTATCCACAATTTTTCTTTCCGCCGTCATCGTAGGTCACTCTAAATGCAAAGTGGTCCCATACAGCAGACCTATAAAGTGCTGCTGGCGCGTCTTCCAACTCCTGTTCTTTCGCACTCGCCATACCCACACAATTCTCCACAACAAGTGATTTTTTTCCCCTGCTACACCCGGCTACGCTGCTTCGCTTCTTCTTCTTCTTGTTTACTACTGCTGGTTGGCTTTGGTCGCAGTACCGCCACCTTCTGCTCTGGAGTGTAAACGCTTCGCCTATGAGAAGAAGGAGCAGCGCATGAACCGAACGCAACACACGCGAACCGCACCGAAACAGTTGAACCGAACGGTTCGGACGGTTTTCATAAACCGTTCGATCCCTAGAATATAGTAATTAAAAATAGCACTTGGTGTGGTGTTAAAACGGTTCACCATCATGTTGAAATCTGGGATGTGTTGCGGTATAAATATAGTCCGGTGCGATTAGAAACTTCAGTATCCCGTGGGTTTAAGAGACATTTTTTGCACCATTACATGTGCAAAGAGACGTCCTAGTCGACAGGGGGCCAACCAGATGTCAGTTATGGGCAACTGCAGTCTCTGCTACCGATATTTACGCCATTGCCAGGTACGACAGGGAACATGTGCCGAATTCACACATTTTGACATTTATTTGCTGCATTAAAGAAGCCGAACCAATGAAGACACTGAGCTCAACTCCTGCAGAGCTTCAATGAAGACCTGACAGAGTTCCATCTTTCAGTAGAAGCTCTTAATACTGCGAGCCAGTAAAGTAACGGGAGCTAGCATTCTTCTTCTACATCCTTACTCCAGGGGCTATGTTTAGAGCTCCCCCTACAGGTTTGGTGGACGACAGCTAAGTAGATGTCAGCAGCTTATAGCCTGATGCAGATTATATATGTACATTTCCATTATTTATTTTGTGGGTGCAGCTTATAGTGAGGTGCGCTTTATAGTCTGGAAAATACGGTAATTTTTCCCTTTATTTCAGCAGCTAAGTAAAATTATCTGCTTTGGTGCAAAGATCCATTAGCAAATCATTTTGCTTACCTGCTCTATTCAAGTGCAAAAACACTGTTCTCAAGAGTGTTTTACTCACTTAAGTAGTGAAAAGTTCACTAATATCCCACAATCTAAACACATGGTGCTTAAAAACTGAACACCTCTGAAGTCAGCTCCAGAACATCTTACACCATAGGTCTAATTTTTTATTTTTTTTTTTTGTCTGATCTGTTTGAAAATAATCAAATACCCATGAATTTAGCTTACCTGGTTTATTTTCGATCACATTTGACTCTAGGTTCACTTTCCCAAACCTATTTAGAGCGTAGCCTTAAATCCGTTTCATTTTGGACACAGCAAATCCTGTTTTGTTTTTTTTTTACAACCAAACTAAACAAAATACAATTAATTTCCTTTGGTTTGAATTTCTTTTTTTTCACTGACATGGTGGTTCCTGGTTGTTTATTCCCCTGGAAATGGTGCACCTTCTCCAGTATTTTATCCAGTTTATCATGCGGTTTATCTCCTGTAAACTGTCTCCATCCTCTGGTCCAGAGCTGGTGCCATCATCCTGATGGTTTTGCACAAAGCCCGTCTCTGCTGCTGACGGGCTCCGTTAAAAAGGCACTACTCCTTCCTTTCTGACAGACACTGCAGAAAACAAACCCTGCTGCTTGAAGGACTTCCGTGAACACAGGGACACCATGAAGGTGCTACCGGACTCATCCGATTAGACTGCATTTTCTGGAAAAAATTGCCATGGTTGATGTTCCACCTCTCATATGAACAGAACTGAGGTTTCATGTGTGAAAAAGGGATCAGGCTCTGATACAACTACAGGAATACTCACAGCCGAATCCTTTAGAGCTGCTCTGAAGTTCCTGGAAAACCAGGATGTCTTCCATTTATTAGAAGATGTGTCCCGTTTCTTTCTCCACCGTCTCTCCGTCGCTGGGCTTAAAGACTAATTTCTTCTTTGTCGTTTTACGATCCACCAGCTGAGGAGATTTCTGAGCACTGTGCCTGTTTGTGCAGCCGATTCAGTCATTCCTAATGTTTCTAAAACATCATATCCACTCATAAGTGTCATTGTTTTGCTTTTTGTGATCTTTATGAGCATATTCCTGGCAAGAAATCTCTAAAAGTATCTCTCCAGGAGAAATACTTTTTTTTTTTTTTTTTTTACATTTGTGAATAATTGTATTAACTAAGGTTTAAATGATTGTGAGAATAATGTGATTTTATTTAACTTTTATTTAAGTCCCAATAAGGTTTAAAAACCTATTTTTCCAGTAAGTCCTGGAGACTGGGAATAATGAATAATGAAAAGGCAGCAAGTCCTCTTTGATTTGGGTTTTGACTTTCACTTAAGATAGAAAAGTCAGAACAATGACCCTCGTCCCTCAGAACATCGGCACGCTTGCATTACGTCCGTTTATGTTGCCACTTGAGCTGAATCTCATTTCTTACCTATATTCTTATGCTCAGATTGTGTCTTTGACACTTGGTTTGAAGTCCTTGATTGTAATTTCCCTGGAAGGATTTGGACTTTTTTAAGAAGCTGATTTATGCACATAGACAGAGCAAATGTCTCTTCCTATATTTCATGCTGCTTGTTGTCTAGCATTCACCAAACACATCATACAAATGATTTTTAATCCTTCTTAAACCCCAAACAGAATATATAAAAAACTACCCGATATACATTAAAATGATCTGTTTAAAGTCATAGATGATTCTAGTATTTTATACCGATAGTATTTATCCATAGATCCAGAACAGGCCTTGTTCTCAACCTAAGTTCACATAATATTGGGGTGAATAGAGCCTTATTGTTTGCTCTATCTAACATTGTACAATTAAGTTCAGTTTATTTATATAGTGCCAATTATCATCACGTTATTTTTACAGAGACAATTAAACCAGATTATACAGTCTTAACTAATTAAAAGTTTTCTATCTAAAGAAAACCAGCTGATTGCATCGACTCATTGACTTGAAAGCAAACTAGTTTTATTATTATTATTTAATATGTAATTCACCTAAAATCTGCAGGCTAATACTTTTTGGGCTGTTTGAAAGAAATGTAATCATTTTTTCTGTCGCCCGGATGGTAAAGCTCCCAATGAGTGGTGCAGGATTCCTTGCATCCTAAAAAGGGTGATTTGCTTTTATCACTTTAGAGGTTTGATCTAAATATGGAAAAATTTAGGTTACATTTCAAAAAAACATTCACAAATGTTTTGCTTTTTATTATTTGATTTAAAGGTAAAGATCAATTTCCTTTCAAATAAATTTTTATTAAATGATGTCATATTCTATACACTGTGTATACCAGGGGTCACCAACGCGGTGCCTGCGGGCACCAAGGGGCCCTCAAGGACCACATGGGGGGCCCTCTTCGTCTTCTGAAAACAGAAGAACTCACTCAGTGGGTTAAGTTTAATTTTTTTTATTCTGTTGCTCTTCTTTTTAATCATTTATGTATTATTTCATCATGTTAACTATTTCATCATATTTCAGTGGTTTCAAAATTACAATATAAAAAAGAAAATTAGAAATGAATAAAAGAATAAAATAAGAATAAAAATTAGTTTTTATGGATGAGATTTACTGTAGGTGAACACACTGATCCCTCCAGTTCATAGGTCAGTATTGGTAGCCCTTCCTATGACTCGGTAGCCATGAACCCCTGGTGTATACAATATGACAATAAAAGTTGTTTAAGTCTAATATTAAACCAACATAGAGTTTTAATGACTGAAAAGGAACCCATAAGAATACACAATAAGTTCAAAATCCTAAATTTGAGCCAAACTTTTGCTTCAGGTTTTGGTTGAGTTATACAGACAAAAATATATATTGACTCAACACAATTTCAGATTAAAAGCTCTAGCTTCTGAGATGGGATCTTTATCAATACAAACAATATTTTCCTTGATTTAAAATATAAATCAAGGAAAATAGGCTTGATTTTTATAAATTATAAGTTAAACATGTCATTTTCTTATGGAATGTAGAACTTTATCTATTAAAATTAGCAGTTTAAGCTGTCTGTAGTACAGTTTAAAAGGACACAAATATTTAAATACAACCAAAAATGAATGTAAATCAATTCCAAAATAATGTTTGCGACCAAACAAGGCATTAAATCTCCTATTTTTTACATTTTGCAAACAGATGTAAAAGTTTCACAGATAATTTTTTTATTAAATAATCCATATTTACTGTAGCTAAAATGCATCCATAAATTAATCCTAATGATTAAAAGAAAGCAAAGTAGAGCTCTTTTTCCAAACTGCTGAACATTAAACCAAAACGTTTGAAGAACAAAGAGATGACAGAATAGGATGGTGGGAAATGGGATTCAGCCTGAGGATCGTCTTTAACCTCTGGTCCAGGATAAGTTTTACCCCCCCCCCCTCTTCATACCTTTACCTACATCCAGACTTTTCCATTGTACCGGTACTCCCAATCCAGTGACGTCCAAACCTTTTTTATTACGTCGGAAAAAATCCAAGCATGGCTCTGAGGTTCCTGCAGTAGGACTGAATTTAAAGGCACAGTCCAGTCCAAACCCTGAGCTCTTTGCTTCTCATTTTATATCATTTTAGATAAAAAAAACAAAATGATAAGATGCTGTAAATAGTGTAAATACTGTTCTTGTCTGTCGGTATCTGTGTGAGTCTGTTGTGAAGTAGAAAAACAGTAGCAGATTGAACAATAAGTAGTGTTACAATGAAAAGAACAATAGTAGATGCGTGGTGTTGGCACCCGCAAAAGAATCCTACCTAAAGACTTAATTAAGCAATGTTGAAATTCGATTAATTAAATGAATTTCAACATTGCTAATGAACCATTTTGACATTTTTAATGTAATTCCAGTAATTAGAAAGTTATTGCATTAAAAAAAAAAAAGGAGATGTTTGTTTTTCAGGGTTTCTGATGGTTTTTGTTGACCTGTAATAAAAGGGTCCTTTGACAGATTTGGTAGCAAACACATCAGTGAATCTCTTTATAGTATCATGTTACATCCAAACACTGTATGTCTCCATTTGCACTTCCCATGAAACTGTCTGTCTAGAGGTGTGTGTTTGTGTGATGTTTTAGCTTTTGGAAAAGAGGAACGTCTGAGGTGAGTGTTTGCATCAAGGAAAAGCAGTTCCTGCCTATAAAACTTGAAAGTGTCTGAATAATCACGCTGATCTGATGCAGTGATGCAACCTTTCCATGGCCTTGACCTTTGGTTGGAGCTGCTTATTAAGAGTTTGGCTTGGAGCCCAAGCTATAAACATTGCCTCTGATGTGTCCAGGTTTTACAAAAGGCTTTGAATACAGCCAGTGAATGGCATTATCAGCTTTTTTAGTTTATTATTTAACTTGTCTAGAGCTGTTTTAAATTAAATTTATTTTTGTATACACTCTAGTATACAAAATGAATCTATCTAAGTCTCTCTAAGTCTAAATTAATCACTTAACTGGATTAAACAAAGGTAATTGTCTAATACTTTAGTTTTCACAGAAAACTGAGAAATCCAAGATCGATTTGGGCTTTAAGCATAATTTAATTTACGGCCCATTTTGCTGTTAATGATATCACCACCGGACAGGCAGAGACCATGTCTACTTTTAAGACTAGACATAAAACTTTATTTTTTATAGAGCTTATAGTTAGAGTGGCTCAGGTTATGCTGAGCTGTTTCTAGTTTTGCTGCTATACACTTGGGCCGCTGGAGGACATAAAGACCACTTTCATCATTCTGCTTCATTCTATCTATAATTGCAATTCTGCAGTATTTGTTCAACCACCAACTTTATGCTCTGTCCATTTTTTCTAGCAGTTTTTTAAATCAGATTTGGTGGAATCTGGAAAAGAGAGAAGAGTATAGCTACATGCTCAGCCCCCAGCAAACTCGCCCCTGTGGTAGGTCCAACAGTGTGGCCATGTAGTTTACGCAAACAAGTATTGGTTCATTGATTTGCCAACCATAGACCTAACCTACACAGCAGTAGGAACATAAGAGGGTGCCTACACACGGCTGCAGTTATGTGTCATAGGAAAAAAAGGGCAAGTTAAACTGATTAAGCTAGAAAACACAAATATTATTTTAACTGAACTGAAAAACTGAGCTCAGACTATAAAGATTAAACGTGTAGCATCCGCTTGTAACTGCGTTAAAAAGTAAAGATTATTCTTTGCACTTTTACAAAGTGATGTTTTGTGATGAATTTCAAACATTGTTTGAAAACCAGTGATGCTTTGGATCCTCTGAGAAGCAGCTTAGTTCCTTTATACCTTGATTCTCCTTTAATTTTTACACATCGATAAATAGGTTTCCTTTTATATTTCATTTGAAAAGTTCTAATTAGAAATATACATTAAATATTGGAAATGGGTAAACTAAAAATATCTGCATGCAGTTCAATATAAAATTTAATAGTCCAGGAAGTTTATTTTCTAGATTTCAAACTTTGGATCATGTTTATGTTTATGCATTAAAAATTAGCACCTTTTAACTTTGTCGATGGGCAGAGTCAATGTTTTTCAAAAGTGTTTAGCCGCTCATACTAATCTAAAGTCAAAGTGCTTTCAATCTAACATTAAAACTAACATTACACTTTGCAGATCTAAATGGCTCCTAAAATGTCTCTGGATTTTCCATTAAAATCCAACCTGCTTGTTTCTGAAGATCTCAGATAGTTTTGTTCTAAAACGCTCTATATCACACCTCAACTTATCAACCATTCGAGATGGGGCTGCTTATTGCTGAGGTGTAAAAATAGCATACAGTTCTATCACTGGCCTGCCAACAAGTCCGTTTAGTGAGCTGTTGTTGCCTTGGGGAAAAAACTTCAGCCAAACTCTGAATCTGCGGCTCAACCTCTGACCTTCTATGCCTGCTATAAACCCAGTGGTCTTAATTATTTTCTCTTTGCTTTATGCCAAACCAAGAGGAGCCTTCTGTTCTTGTTGTTTGTCCTTTCGACACCTGGGTCAAGAACGAAAGGAAACCTGTTCAGCACACAGGAATTTTAGTTGAAAAGTGCCCACAATTATCATAACAGTCATACAGAGTTGATGTGCATTATCAAATGTATTTTGTCGTTCAAATTAGTTCCTAAAAGGTGCATTTGATAGACTTAAAAAAGGGACTTCACACACTTACATATAGATAGGAAAATATTTAAAAAAAAATGTATATATGATTTTTGTCTAATTTTTCAGCATTTTCTTTCTCACTGAGAGTTGAAACTCTTATCTTTCCTAGTTTCTGTTGAACCATTGAGACTCTTTGAACCAAATATTGTTTTATTGGCATGCACTGTTATTTAATCTTTACTTATTTGACCTGTGCAGAGCTCAGATCAAAGATAAAAATGGCTGAACTGAATTTCCAAGTAGATTGACTCAGGTGGCTTTGCTAAGTGGTCCTGTTTGTGTGCATGTATATGTTTTTACATCACTTCAAGCCTCATTATTGACCAAAACTGATATTAATTTGCATGAAGTGAGAAAAAAATGGAGTTCTAAAGCAGACTGCTCTATTTTTTCTCAAAACAAACCTCAAAGATGAATCTTCATGTTCCTTCTACTCGACTACACCATTTTAGTAGATAAAACGTATACAGTTGATACATTTGGGAAAATTATTTCCTTCCTGGAATGCCTTTAAAAAAATCCAGTATTAAAGTACAGGAAAGGTGAGAACAGCAGTGTACTCTGATAAAATGCTTCAGACATGTTTATGCCGACAATAAGCTGTACTGTTAACGTGTGTTTATTAAAAACCTGTGTGTTTGCTGGAGTCTGGGTGGAAGTCATGAATCCCTCATTTGTGTTGAGAAAATATGAATTAAACTGTGAAATAAAAGTCATGCAGTCGCGGCTCAGATACTGTTTTTTCTTTAAGTAGAACAATTATCCCACAATTACAACATTAAAAAAAAAAAAGCTCCTTGTACAGTGCGGAAAACATCAAGGTTTAATTTCCTCCCTATCAGGTGGAGACATTATAGATTTACAATGGATATAACAAGCCTACTCACCTATGTTCAAAGAGCAGGAGAGATCACAATCAATCTTTTATGGCACTGATCTCCTTTAGTCTCTGGAATCTGTCAAAAGGAAAATTCTATGAGGTGCATTTCCATTAACAATCAAATTGGCCAAACTGTAATGATGAAAATAAATTTGCTAAATGGAAACACTGTGGTAAAAAAAACATATTTTCTTGATCAAATGTTTTTACGCTTCATTAGGGTGTTTTTGTTGTTGTTGTTGTATTCAATTCAGTTAAGTTTTTCATATAATAGTCCTGTTTCTCTGACAGTGACTGGCTGGATGTGTTCT
>NW_015151542.1:90095-91976 GCF_000732505.1 Cyprinodon variegatus | reverse complement strand
CACCTTGAGATGACATGTGTTGTGATATAAATAAACTGAATTGAATTGAATATAGCACCAATTCACAACATGTCATCTCAAGATGCTTTACAAAGACAATTTAAATGGATTCTAAAGTGAAATTGGTTCAAAGTTTTCTATCTAAGGAAAACCAGCTGATGGACCAACTTATTGACTTGAAAGCATTCCCTCCCTAAGCATGCTTGTAGTAACAGTGGAGAGGAAAACTCCCTCTCAAACACATGGAAACCTCCCGCAGAACCAGGCCCAGTGTGAACGGCCATCTGCCGAGGCCGACTGGGGTTCAAGGAATCAGAAGCAGTCATACAGAAAGAAGCAGAGATACAAAAGGAACTTGTCAACCAGCTCCACAGGCGGCCCTGTCCAGGAAACACACAGCCTGCAGACAAGCTCCCAGCCGTCCCCCACATCAGATAATGAAAGAGAGCACATCCAGCCAGTCAGAGAGACAGGACCTCTCTGAAAATAAGGCTGAGCTTGAACATCTATAAACAAAGGTGTTGATGGCAGCAGCACAGCTGATATTTCTCTCCAGGATGGAGTCACAGCCAAACAGGAACAGACTCGATGAAGCTACTATGATGAGAAAAAGCAGAGAAAGCATAACGTTTGAGGTTGAACTAACAAGTACGGTAACAGAATGGGAGAATAGAGATAGAATGAAGCAGAATGATGAAAAGGGGTCCCTACGTCCTCCAGCACTCTAAGCCTATAGCAGCATAACTATAGAGATAGCGAAAGATAACCTTAGCCACTATAAGCTTTATTAAAAAGAAAGTTTTAAGCCTATCCTTAACAGTAGACAGGGTGTCTGCCTCACGGACTAAAACTGGTAGTTGGTTCCACTGGATAATTATCACTAACAGATCTATAAGACGATTCAAATTTGTAAACTTTAATCAGCAATATAGCAAAAGAGGTCAGTGTGACCCACTAAAGAAGGTGGGATTCTCATTTAAAAGGAGAGACACAGGGTTAACATTACTCTGTTTTATTCATTATTTTCACCACTTATACCAAATTGCTATAAATCACTGCAGTTGAAACAGAGAATAGTTTTGGATCACTTTTGCAAGGATATGCATAAGAACAATCATCCTATTTGAAGTAAAGGATTAATTACTCAAGGTTTGTTAGGGCTGAAGGTAAGAGGTTAGAACGGAAAGATACTGGGCAGCTTATAAAGACCGGGTTTGATATCAGAACAGTCTGTAATAAGGTCGGAATGCTCCAGCAGTGCTTAGATTACGTCTTTTTTTTTTTTTTTTGCTATTACATAACCTATCAGATAAGAAAATGAAATGTTGACCACACAACATATGAGGGAGTGCCCGGCCCTTATGGGGGCAGGCCAAGTGTTAATAAAAATACTGAATTTATCATTTCAGTGCTCTTGGTTTGTGATGCAGCAAGATTTCTCTAACCATTTATCTGCCTTATATAAAACAAAAATAGTTAAAGATTGTTTCAGTTGCAATTACTCTGTAATCTTTCATTTGATAATAGAGCCTGGAAGAGATCCAGGGGTGACTGACTGCACACAGAGAGTACTGTCACTTTAAGAAAATGGAGTTTCCTGCCTTGATCCAGAGGCCAAAGATCACTTTTGGCCACAAATAATTGTTGGACAACACTATACTGGCCAGCCAAAGTGACTTAGATTGGATTTAGGTCAGTCTGTTGAGGCTCAAGACTCTTCAGTCTAAAACATAGTGGTGAAGTCACACCGTGGGAGGCAGGGCCATACTGCATCAACGCTTTTTGTTACCAAAACAGTCAAGATTGCAGCTGCAAAATAGCAATGTTTTACTAATACCCCTTACTATTTCCCAAAAGAGCTCTATATAGCTTTAAAATGTA
>NW_015151542.1:88439-89700 GCF_000732505.1 Cyprinodon variegatus | reverse complement strand
ATTTCGTGGCCACCAAATAAGTATAATGTGCGCAAGAAATACTACTTCGTGGCTACAATTAAACATTTTTTTTGACCATGTCATCAGAGGGGCTCCGTAACTCTGTGCACTGTGTACGTCAGTCTGACTGGCCAGGCTAGGATGACACAGCAGCTGTCACAAAGTAGCAAGATAAGATCTTACTCTTAGAAATTGCCAATATTTTTTTCTTAAACCACTTTAAATGTGTTATTAGTCGTCGATAGAGTTGTTTTGTCATTTTTGAGAAAAAGAAATTGCTCAAGGTAGTTTTCATAATTTAGGTTTAAATTTACCCAGTATCAAAAAAAAAACACCAATGGGCATCACATTTAAAAGCATTAAAGATTTGGATAGATAATAGTGAGGAGACAGGAAAGAGGGAAATTAAACAAAATTCATGCCCCTAAGATACCTTGATAATCACTGCTGTTTGCAAGTCTAAGGCCAAGTCCGAGGACATGGTTCTCGACCATTAAAAGGTGGATTGCCACGTTCAGGTTGGAAGTGAGTTCCTGCCTCAAGGGGAAGAGTTCAAGTGTCTTGGGGTCCTGATCAAGAGCTGGTAGATCGATAGACGCACTGCTGCAGCTGCTGCTATAATGCAGATGCTACACCTGTCTGTCCTGCTCTCACCTATGGTCATGAAATCTGGAGCGGCTGAAATAAGCTTTGTCCGGAGGGTGGCTGGGCTCTCCCTTAGAGAGAGGGTGAGGAGCTCAGTCTTGGAGAGGTTCGGAGTAGAGCTGCCTCTCCTCCACATTGAAAGGAGTCAGCTGAGGTGACTTGGACATCTTTTTGTGATATACACACACATATGAGGAGGAAAAGGATTTAAAAGGGATTTAAAAACAATGATTTTATATAAAGATTCATGACTGGTTGGTGTCACGACAAAGAAGATGCACTGTCAGGATTTCCGTATGTATGGCTTGGAGAAAGCAAGAGCAGGCTGGACCTTTTGAAAAACCAGAAACTGCAGTGGTGGAGGACGTTGAGGAAGAAGCAGAGGTGAGTGTCTGCTCCTCCTCTTTTGATGACTCTGAGCCCTCAGTCTGTGCTCTGTAAAAGGGTTTTTAAATCGTTGCCAGATCTTGACATTACCATCAAATGTGGTTTGGATTTTGTTAATTGCGTTATCATTGTTTTGATTGTTGTTGAGCTAAACATTATTTAATAAAAAACTTCATAGACCACTTTGAATGAATAAATAAAGATTTGAGCCTTGAACCTTGTTACTGTT
>NW_015151542.1:86576-88223 GCF_000732505.1 Cyprinodon variegatus | reverse complement strand
TGCACTTATTTTAAGAAAAAAATGACTTATCTACTGTAGATTTAGATTTTCTGCAGTGAGGGTATGTAAACCTTTAACTGTATGTCGCCACATTTTGTTTAAAAAATCCAAGAAAAGAGCAGAGCTTGCTTAACAAAACAAGAAGCGACATCAGCAGTTCTAAAACCTGCTCCTCAAGTACCACAGCCCTGCATGTTTTAGATGTCTCTGCTGCAGCACACCTGATTCTAATAATTGCATGACCTACTTAGCAGCCTTCAAGTGCTGTAGAGGCCTTTTAATTGTTTACTTATATAAGTCAGGTGTGTGGCAGGAAGGAGAAATCTAAAACATGCAGAGCAGTGGTACTTAAGGATCAGTTTTGAGAAGCACTGGGCTACATGATTGGTTAACAATACAACTTCTCAGTGTTGGGTGTTGTTTTATTGGCTTTCGACCAACATGGCAGGTAGAGTGGCAATCACCAATCACAAAACGGATTCATTTGGCAATATCATGCCATGACCACAGGTTTATAAAATCCAGGACATAACTGCATGACCAGACATGCAGACTGTTGTTACAAACATTTGTGGTAGAATTGGCTGCTGTCAGGTGATCGGTGGATTGCAGTGGGGAAACTATGATAGGATGCTACCTATACAGCAAATCCTGTCATCAAATTTTCTTGTGTCTAAATATCCCCGAGTCAACAATCAGCTGCCTATTCAGAAAAAGGAATTGCTTTTGATCAATAACAACTCAGCCATGAAGTTGTAGGACACATAAGCTAACAGACTGGGGTCTGAGGATGCTGAAGGGCATAGTGTGAAGAGAACTTTCTGTAGAGTCAATCACTACACAGTTCCAAACTTACTGTTGCGTTCAGATACTTCTAGAACAGTGTTCAGAGATGGGATGGAGCCGACTCCTTCCTCTTCCAACATGAATGTCCACCAGAGCACAAAGCAAGTTCCATAGAGACATGGATGACAGAGTCTGTACTTGATGAACTTGACTGGCCTGCATGGAGTCCTGACCTCAACCTGATTGAACACCTTTGGGATGAATCACAGAGGAGACTGAGAGCAAGGCCTCAGTGGTTAAAAATTCCCATAAACACTCTTAAACCATTTGACAGCCTTCAGATTAATTTAGTTTCATTTAAATAGGAACTAGTATGTTTCATGAGCACGTGTCACATGATATAACATTTTAGCAAATGCTAATTGTTAGATGGGTCTTTACAATAAAACACAATAAAATGCACAATTTGCAAAATCAACAGGTAATCATTGATTGCATTTCTGACCTCTGAATGAAGTGTTTGAGTTTATATTTACAAAGGACTTAGTTGGTCTCCCCCTTCAGTTGATTGGCAAAGACTTCCAAGCTTTAGTGCCCTTGTTCTCTATCTCACTTCCCTCTGGTTCTGGACCCAGCAGGCCTGGGAGGAACTAAATACTTAGTGAGGAGCTATGTTGCTTGATGGGGCATGTATTTAAACATCAACTTTAACCAATTAGATTTAATATAAGTTCCAAAAGTTACAGTTTTCTGCCCCCTACCATGTAGGACCTAGGGCAAAGCTGAGCGAGTCAGAGGTGGTGAATATAAGGAGGCGAGGTGCACGATTTTAGCTAAATTGGCCACATCTGATCACCGCCT
>NW_015151542.1:83886-84922 GCF_000732505.1 Cyprinodon variegatus | reverse complement strand
AAAGGTGGCATGGAAAAGCACACAGCTGCTTCCTAGAATGAAACTTACAGTGAAATCCCTCCCACCTTTACAGCACTGCGGTTCCCACAGTAGATTTCGTGGTTCCTCCTCTTTATCAGATGTAACACCTTCTGCATCAGCAGAATGACTGTGCTGCCAAGAGGAGGAGCTGACTGAGCAAACTCTCAGCTGGTTGGTTGTGATCAGTCGGTAAATGGGTTTGGCTTCTGGACTGACTCATTTATTTCAATAGAAGGAAATGAAACTTTAGTGATTCTCTCTGCTGCTTGGAGCTGATATGGAGCTGCCAGGAGACCAAATGGATTCTGTAAAATTCTCGTGTTCCATCTGTTTGGATCTACTGAAGGATCCCGTGACTATTCCCTGTGGACACAGCTACTGCATGAACTGCATTAAAGACTTCTGGGATGGAGAGGGTCAAAGAGGAATCTACAGCTGCCCTCAGTGCAGACAGACCTCCAAGCTGAGGCCTGTCTTGGGGAAAAACATCATGTTAGCAGAATTAGTCGAAGATTTGAAGAAGAATGGACTCCAATCGGCTGCAGCTGATCACTGCTATGCTGGACCCGAAGATGTGGCCTGTGATGTCTGCACTGGGAGGAAGAGGAAAGCTGTCAAG
Source organism: Cyprinodon variegatus (assembly GCF_000732505.1). Lineage (NCBI taxonomy): Eukaryota > Metazoa > Chordata > Actinopteri > Cyprinodontiformes > Cyprinodontidae > Cyprinodon > Cyprinodon variegatus. The sequence continues at coordinate 84,282 of NW_015151542.1, read as the reverse complement.
TCCTGTCTGGTCTGTATGGCTTCATACTGTGAAAACCACCTCCAGGATCACTTTAAGGTACCTGTACTGAAGAAGCACAAGCTGTTCAACCCTTCTAAGCAGCTGCAGGAGAACATCTGCTCTCGTCATGATGAGATGATGAAGATCTTAATGAATGATTTGGAAAAACTTTCAGCTGCAGCAGAAAGGACTGAGAAGCAAAAAGAGTTTCAGGTGGGTCAACAAATAATCCAGCAGAGAATCCAGGACCAGGAGAAGGATGTGAAGCTGCTTCAACAGGAGGTGGAGGCCATCAATGTCTCTGCTGATAAGGCAGTGGAGGACAATGAGAAGATCTTCACTGAGATGATCCGTTTGATTAAGAAAAGACGCTCAAATGTGAAGCAGCAGATAAGA